>NW_006800148.1:630575-631804 GCF_000485575.1 Poecilia formosa
CTCTTCTCCTGGTTCTGGCTATTCTCCTGGTTCTGGCTCTTCTCCTGGTTCTGACCATTCTCCTGGTTCTGGCTCTTCTCCTGGTTCTGGCCCTTCTCCTGGCTTCTTGTTGCTACAGGTGTGCGTGGGACCACCATGGCAGGCAGGTAGACCTCCTGGTTGGACAGCTTGTTGTGGGGCTTGATGCCTGCTCCTCCTCTGCTGCTCATCTTCGCTCCTCCTCTTCCTCTCCCCTCAGCTGGCCGGCCTTTCGGTCCGTTTACCTCCCTCTGCCTCTGATGTCCGTTCCTGTCTTTGTCCTTCGCCTTGTCCTCACACAGCCGTCCCCCTCTCCGGTCCGTCCCGTTGCCCCTGAGCTCTCCCAGGTTCTTCTCCTTCATCGCTCCTCTCCCTCCTCCTCCTCTCCCGCCTCCCCCGCTTCCTGCGGCTCTCCGCTGACTCCTCGGCGTGCTGCAGGGTTGCGTGGCTGTGGATGTCGACCGTTCTCGTGGTCGGACCCGTGCGTCTGCGGCTGAGGCGGCAGCCTGTGCGTTGTTTCTGCTGTTGGAGGTGCCGGCGGTGGGCGGTTTTGGTGCCGGCCGGCGCTGAGCTGCGGGCCGGACTTTGTCCTCTGGTTTTGGCTTGGCATCCTGAGGTGCTGGATCTCCTGAACACAGAAAGAAAAAAAGAAAACATCAGATTATGTGTTACTCAACCTGCAGAACAGAAAACAGGCAGATTATACGTGTAGTAAGAAGATTAGTCTGGACCGGTGCTGCAGGAACTTTTCTTTTTCTTTTCACGTTCTTACTCAACTCTAAACTCAGAGGCTTAACAGCTTCCTGCCTGAGAGCCTGAAGGAAACAGCTAACAAAGAATCATTATCATTAATGTTGACCGGACTGTCGCTTAATCACAGCAATCATAGAAAAGGTGCTGAAGTACTGTCCATGAAATAACCTGCCATCACATCTGCAAAACTTTGACACGCCTGGGTGCAACAAAAACGGCTGCAGTGTTTGTAGCATCCTTTACATGTTGGTGCACCCTTTACATGTTGGTGCACCCTTTACATGTTGGTGCACCCTTTACATGATGGGTGCACCCTTTACATGTTGGTGCACCCTTTACATGTTGGTGCACCCTTTACATGATGGTGCACCCTTTACATGTTGGTGCACCCTTTACATGTTGGTGCACCCTTTACATGATGGTGCACCCTTTACATGTTGGTGCACCCTTTACATGTT
>NW_006800148.1:633193-677436 GCF_000485575.1 Poecilia formosa
GATGTTTTGACCAAACCAGAATCAGAACCAGCATATTTCCAGAATAAACAACATACAATCATGAATTTGTCCTGCTGGTCTCACACCTGGTTACCATGGTTACCGTGTTAACTCTGAGCAACAGTTTGTCAGATCCAAACCTCTAAAAATAAATATTTCGACTTTCATCACGAAACACACACTCTTTTCTGAGCTCAAACACACCAGAGACATTTTCATTCATCGCTGGAAGTTCTTTCAGTTTCTCTAAATATAAACGCCTGACCCAGTAAGCCGCAGGAATTTCCCCAGGTGTAAAAACAAACTACATGAACAGATAAAGACGATCACTCACATCACAGGTCAGATCACAGACTGAAGTTCTTTAAAGGGATTTCTAAACCAGAACAGACCCAGCTTTTTAAAAATTCATACATATCTTTCATCATTTTTTTCTTTCATTTTTGTTATTTTTGTCCTTGTTGGTTGATTTCTGGGCATTTATGTCATTTTATGGTTGTTCTGCATTTATGTTTTTCAGCTGTTGTCTTATTCATTTCAGTTCAGGACACTTTGTGAGTCTTTTCCATTAATTTCCTTGAAATCACTGCAAAAACAAAAAAATCTTACCAAATATTTTTGGTTTAGTTCCTGGTGCAAAGATCTTTGTACACTTTAAACAAAACTACGCTGTAAATAACTTTTCAGTAAGTAGTAAGAGTTTCATCAATATTAAGGATTTTTTTACTTAAAACAAAATCCTACATTGTTACTTGGAAGTTAGTTCTGTTTTATTTCAAGTGCACTAATAAATGAGACCAAAAATATTTGATTAAGATTTTGTGTTTTTGCCGTGTGCATCCTCAGCATGAGGAACCAGAACCGTTACTGGACTCGCGACTTGCTGCGTTTTCCAGCTGATAAATCTCAGAAGCGGAGAGGCAACGATCAGAAGGAGTCCAGATCTTCTGTCTCACAGCGAGCTGCTGGACTGAAACAGACCCAACTAATCGATGAAGCGTCCTGTTACGCCAACTCAGCACATCCTTCCCTGATCCGCTGGCAGCCGTCAGAACCTGCAGAGTGGAGATCTTAAATGGATTTATTAGGGTGTTATTTGTTCAGATCCTCCTCTTCCTCTCTAGCAGGACAGATCAGGAAAAAATCTCCTGCTGTTTCTGCAGGAACCCACAGATTAATTTGACCGTCTCTTCTGTCGATTTAAGGATTTTATGCTATTTTCCCAACCTAAACTTAGTGTAAATCCTGGTTGGTACAACCAACTTAATAAAAAAACTGTGTTTAACGATTTCTTTTTAAGTCAAAATGATGAGAAAAACAATGAAATGATGGGAAAATGTTGAATCAAATAAAAAAAGGAGATGAAAAAGAAATTAAAATAATGAGAAAAAATTAGAAATGATTAAATTCAGCAATAATGAGTCAAAATAATAGAAAAAAATTCAAAATGGCAAAATTATAAAAATGATTAAATAAGAAAAAAGTTTAATTGTTGAGAAAAATTTTAAAAAATTAATAATAAAGTTAAAATAATGAGAAAAATTAAGAAAAGCCCAAGGAAAAGTTTGTTTTCTTTTAATTTTCTAATCCTTATTGTTTTATCATTTCAGAGAAATGATGAGAAAAATATTCAAATGAGAAAAATAGACAAAATTATTTAAAAAAAATCATGAAAGGATGAGAAAAAGTCAAACAATCAACAAAAAGTTTGAAAATACAAATTTATAAGAATTAGAAAATGAAAAGAAAAACAAATAAATTATGAGAAAAAATGTACAAATGAGAAAAAAGATTAAATGATGCGAAAAAGATTAAATGGTGACAAAATATCTGACATGATGAAACAATCCAAGTTATGAGGATAAAAGTAAAAATCATGAGAAAAAAGACAAAATGATCAGAAAACGTTGAAATAATGAGGAAACTTTGACATGATGAAACAATCCAAATTATGAGAAAAAAGTTGGAAAAGGTGTTGCAATAATTCAGCCTTCTTTCAATTTATTTCCACTTTACTCTTAATATTTTTTATTTAAAAACAGCAAAAAAGTTTTTTCTTATCATTTCAACTTCATCTTGAGATCTAAAGAAAACATTCACCATTTTCTTCCTCCTGGAGAACTATAATCTTATTTTGAAGAAATGATTTGTAATTATTTGGTGCTCCTTAAAGCTTTGAAGCCTTTAATTTGTGTCTGCATCAGGTTCTGTTAAGGATGGCTGCACTGGTCTGAACCAACCCAGTAAACAGGAAGAGGCTCATTTAAGGAGGAACTCCAGAACTCGCTGCTGCTGCTGAGGATGATGCTCTGCCTGAGGGATCAGACTGAAATACTGCAGCATCAGCAGCAGAACAGCGCCGAACACAGCCCAGAGTGAAAAAAGGTTGCTTCATTTCTGAAAGTATCACCTTCCTGCATTTCTATGATCACTGTGAGTGAAAATGTGGGTTTTATGGGATGGGAAGCCCCGGTTTTAACTCGTTCTGAGTAATGAGGGCTGGAGGCCATCTTGTTTTCCTTTCACTTTGAATCCCTGCCGACACTCTGAAGCTGCATGTTCCACTATCTGCCTTATAACCAAGACTGGGTGACTACATTTTTAGTTTTTGAAGATTTAATTTTAGAAAAATCTTGATTTTTTTTCACCAATTCACTTCTTGGGTTTCCATAGTTCAGAGTGATGCTAGCGCACCCAGAGCCGCCATCTTGTTTTTCTATTTATTTGGATTTTGAACTCAACAGAATACTAGGGCAAGACTACAATTTCATGTCTTTAATTACAAGAATAAAGTCGTAAAAAACACAAATTTTATGAGAATTGCAACATAACAAATAATAAAAAATGAAACTGAGGAAAGTTGAGCCTCTTCTTAAGTTATATTTTGGAACCAGTTTAACCAATGAATGAAATTAAATTAAATCTTCATTTATTTTGAACAAGTAAACTGTCAGAGAAAAGGTAAAATAATTAAGAAGAAAATATACCATAATAATAATCAAACATAAAAAACTAAACCTTCATATGCAGTTTGATGAGCAGGAGGAAGAAGACAAAGTTTATTAAATTCCATCCAAATATGTCCCACATTTTCCATATTTACACATCTACTATTTACTCATGTTACAACACACAGATATGAAAATATTTCATCTTCTAACACATCAGCATCAAATTATTATCAGTAGCAGGATTTTGAAACGACAGAGTCGATTTCAAAGAAACAGTCACACAAACGGAGCTGCTCACCTCAGACCCTGATAACTTTCTCACTAAAACAACTTTTCTCTCACAATTTTCACAGATTTTTATGGCAAAATTGTATCTTATTTCTACGAATGGCGATTTTCTCATAAAAATTATCGTAGCCTTGCCTGATACTCTGTTGTACAACTCACAGAGGGGATGTTTGAAATAAAAGCCAAGTTTTGAAAATATTTTCTGTAATTTTGTTTTTAGAAAAGAAAGAAAAAAAAAGAAAAAGTAAAATGATTAATTAAAATCGGAAATCATTTATGGTTTGAAAACATCTGAGGCCCATTTATTAGCCATAATTACCATTAAAGCACCAATAATTGTTTCCATTTGCTAAACAACAGAATGATTAACATTACATTTTTAAATAATGGGAAAATTAAAAGAAATCAGACAATATATCAGAACCTCCACCAGTCGGCTTCATCCTTGGAAACAAAATATTTAACAGAGAGAAAACCATCCCAACTGTGAAGTATGAGGCTGGTGGCATCACAAAGCAAAAACACAAAATCTTACCAAGTATTTTTTCTAGTTTCTAGTACAAATATCTTATATGGGCTCCACTGGCAAATTATTTCACTTATTGAAGACATTTACTGAAAACACTTCTTCAGTCTTGCTGAAAAGTTACTTTTAAATTAGTTTTGACTTTTTTCAAGTGTACTAATATATGTACAAGAAACTAGACCAAAACTAGTTGGTAAGAATTAGTTCTTTTGCAGTTTCCAAGCTTTCCCACTCTGCTCCTTCAGACTAGCTAACAGCAATTAGCAAATATCTGGTGGAACTGCACATCTGCTGAGCTCATTATACAAACTACTTCTCAGAGAAACACTGGGGAAAATGTTGTTCAAGGCTTAATGTAGGAGTGTTGTGATGACATGCTGAAGGAGGCATTTTGGAAAGAACAGGAGCTTCTTAAAGAGACAGATGCCCAATATCAAGGTATTAAATTGTAATGTCAAATTTCTTTTAAAGATGACCTATTAAGCTTCCTGGAAAATGTTAGGATAGGTTTGTGGTCTACACAAAACATATTCACTACACTATTTGCACAAAATGAGGTTTTAGTTTGTTGTTAGACTATTCTGAGCTGTTTTAGGGCTTCTTCTAACTTCCAATCCAAACAAGCTGCTGCTGGCCATGCCCCCCAACTTAGTCACACTTGTACGTGAAAATAGCTGCAAACAGATGCACAATTATACAACTGTACATCTTTGAAAAGCAGAAGTGGAGTATCCTGCACAACCAACAAGAATGCAGCAAGTGGTTTCTGGATGGCATGTATAAACAACAATACTCTTGTCTTTTCCAGCAGCCATTGTACAGGGCATACGCCAGTAAAACCAGCTGAACAAACCTGCTGGGCCTCCAATTGGGTTGCTAGGTTACGGGCAGAACTCTGCTGGGGTTGCTAGGTAACAAGCTGATTTGTGATGTTACATTCCGAAGGTTTTTGAAACAGCTCATTTTCAAGACACCAAAAAATGTTAATTGGCTGGGTAGTTTTCTAAGCGCTTACGCTGATTTTAGAAGCACCAGAGACCCAAATGCAAGTGTAAAATAATAATAGGTTCTCTTTGAGTCATATTTGATATTTACAGCATTTTCAAAACAACTGAAGGTAACACGGTTACTTGATTGTGCTATAAAATGATTTTATATGCCTGGCATAATACCGTCCCTTTAAAGATCCATATTATAATTTCTTTTTAAGATTCTAAGCTTTATTTTTAAAGGGGTGTGGACTCTTCTCAGAGCCTCGGTCTGAGTCTGGCTGGATCTGAACCAGACCTGCCTCCTATCTCTGTAAACACCCCGAGACGATGAGCTAAATCCGATCTTCTACTGCTCTGGAGTCAGCAGTCCAGACATGTTTTTTTCCAGAATTGGCACTATTTAATCGTGATTGCAACTGAATATTTTCCCAAGATGGCAGAGCAGCAGCGGCATCAGCAGCAGCCGGGACGAACACAGCCAGGCGTCGTTCGATGAATCACTTCACCCTGATCCACTCTGACTCCTTCAGTCCTGGAACCGATCAGGAACATTCAGCATCCCGGGAGAAGGGATGTGACCCGAATGACACACTCGATTACACACAGATGCTCTCTCACACACACACAGTCATCCAGTTATCGGCTGACCTCTGGGTGGGTCCGCCCGATCCGATCGGACCTACCTGGGTGCCGGCTTGTGGGAGCTGTGGGAACAGATTCAGGCTGGTTGGTCTCTTTGGTCGGTATTTATCCATGACAGTGCAGGTGGATCCTCCGTCGACAGGCAGCAGCTTCCTCCCTCCTCCTCCTCCTCCTCCTCCTCCTCGTTTATCGGCGCTCCTCGGCTCGGACAAGGCCTCCCCCACCCTCCTCTACCTCCCTGTCATCTCCTCTTCCTCCTCGGTCCTCTGAGCATCGCTCAGCTCTGAGCTCCTTCTCTGGCCACGCCCCTCTTCCCAGACGATTGGCCCCGCACGCCGTCACATCACCTTCATCACCACAACAGAGAGGAAGAGGAAGAGGGAGAGGGATTGTGTTGAGTTGCGATGGAGGGAGTCGGGACTGAGATGAGTGAGAGATACAGCGGGAGGAAGAAGAGGAGAGGGAGGGAGGGAGGGAGGAAGTCAGGGGCAGCCAATCAGAGCGAAGCATGACATCATCAGCTGATCTGCCTTCAGGCTAATGAACATACAGAGAGTGACTCAGAGAAATACAATTAGACAGCAGGACAGGCGGACAAAGGCAACCGCCAGTCAGCAAAGCAGTCGGCAAACTGTCTGATGACTGGGAACCAGTCTGCCAGTCTGTCTCAACCCAGTTCAGCTAAATATAAACCCGGTCGCCAGTTAGGAAATGGTCTGATAAATGGAAACAGTCATCCTGTATGAAAACAGTCAGCAAACAGGCTGATAACTGGTAACAAGACAGTCAATGAGACAGAAAACCAGTAACCAGTGAGGAACCAGCCTGTCAATAAAACGGTAAACCAGTTTAAACATAAAACCAGTAACCAGTGAGGGACCAGCCTGTCAATAAGACGGTAAACCAGTTTAAACATAAAACCAGTAACCAGTGAGGGACCAGCCTGTCAGTCAGACAGAAAACTAGTTTAAAGGAGTAGTATTTGTGTAAAATCCACTTTTTTTTTTTTATCTTTAAATCATGTCGTAATGTTATTCCCCCATCCAAAACAAACCTGGAGTGTTGCTTTGATTCTAATGTATGTTTGAGAAATTCTTTAATTTCCATGGCAACCATTCAGCTGTTCAAAATGCCTGGGGGGGCCTAGCCCCGCCTTCGAGGTGCAAGTCCTCCTCAGAGCTGCTGTTTCCAAGCTACTGCCCTGTTCTTTGAGCTTCTGCCTCACAGAGCAGCGCTTCCCCATGACTCAGCTCCTTCAGACTAGCCACAAGCAATTAGCAAACACCTGGTGGAACTTTGCACCTGCCACTGAAACACTGGTAAAAATGTTGTCATAGGGTTAATAGAGGAGCCATGTTGTGATGACTTTCTGAAGGCAGAGTTTCAGAAAGAGCAGGAGTTTTTAAAGTGACACAGACCCAATTTCAAAGAATTAGATCAAGAAGTGAAATATCTTACAAGTAATATTTCATAGCTATAGCACTCTCATAAAAATTTAAGTTAGTAGCCTGATTGTGCTGTAAAATGGCACTATAGGTCTGGAAAATATATAATACTGTCCCTTTAAGAAGCAGTTTAAAGCATAGTTGGTTGGTGATAAATCAACTCCTTTTAGGAGCTTTCTATTTAAGTCAGTATTTCATCAACGATATCGTCTTGTAAACACTTTGATATTAGTGGTTGGTAAAAACCAACCACTTGTTCTAATTCACTTCGTACAGAGGGTCTGGACTTGGTTGAGGTTTTAACTGCTAACGTTTGGCCATGACGTACGTAACGAGGCAGTTGAAGCTTACCGGAAATGGTCTGCGCGGTAAGCAACCGTCCTCCACTGCGAAGAGAGAAGTGCCGAGCAGAAAAATATGACTTTTTCAGCCACATTGTTGTTAATTCAACACGGACCGGACCGAACCGAACTGTTTTGTTCACTTCCTCCGCTGCCGATGCTAAACTACTTATCCTGTTTTTCACAGTAGGAAAAAAAACTGGACGTGTGAATTACCGCCACCTAGTGGTATGGGGTGTTTCATGATGATTTAATTTCGAATATCGTCGCCTTTCGAAATAATAAAGTCACATAATAAAGTTGTGTTTTGTTTCATAAATTATCTTTTGGCAATCAGAAAGGGGTCATTTTTAATTCATTTATTTACTTTTTGCCAAACTCACATTTGGAAAAAAATTACTTAGGCCATCATTTTAGGAAGGTGACAACATCTATCTACAGGCAAATTACAATTTAAAAACAGCACAGAAAATAAACAATGTTTACAACTTCTATTTGCTGATTGGTCTTGAGAAATCCAAGTGAATGAGAGAAATTCCAGGCAGAGCACTGAAGGGAGATGAGTATCTAGTTGAAATGTGTAAGAAAGCAAAACCTTTACAAGTTTAATTGGCTTTGTTGTTTTTATTTGCTCTTCCCACTGCATTCTTGTCTTCATTTTTTTAACTGCTAACGTTTGGCCATGACGTACGTAATGCAGCAGTTGAAGCTTACCGGAAATGGTCTGCGCGGTAAGCAACCGTCCTCCACTGCGGAGAGAAGTGCCGAGCAGAAAAATGACTTTTTCAGCCACATTGTTGTTAATTCAACACGGACCGAACCGAACTGTTTTAACAAGTTTTTTTGGTACTTGTTATTTTTGAGTGTTATGTTTGTTTTGGGTGACTGTGGATCAATAATATTAAATGTTATTTTTAAACAAAACTAATTTTGTGAATAAAAAGTGTGAATTCCTAATGTTTTTATGGTCTGAATACAATAAAATAACTGATTTAATCTTCCTTCTGATTTTTTCTAACGATTCCCACTGACCAGACTAGTGGACCCAAGTAAAACCCTCAAACAAAAAGAATCCAAGCACACAGCTGAGTGCTTTATATATTTTATATACAAACAGATAAATTAGAGTGAAGAACAAGAAATCATTTTTACTCTACAGAGTCAGGTTGCTCAAAAAGACCCAACAATTTACCTTCATGTTTTCCGGCCTGCAGAACGACTACAGGATCTACAGGATCTGGTTGGGTTCTCTAACTGCTGGCAAAAATATCAGCTATTCCTAAAATATTCACTTTTAATATTTACATATAAACAAAGAGTTCCCAAGAACAGAATAGAGTGAAGTGGATTTAAACATTCAACAACAGATTCATCCAGAAACAAGAAGTCAGTGAAGTGCAACATCGGGTTCAGGCTGCAGGACGAAGTTCTGCTGATGAGTTTGTTAGAAACTCTAATTTCTATCATTGACATTAAATGGGCTCTGAGGGAGGGGAGTCCAAACGTTTTGCAACATGGGACAGAATCACAAAGTCTAAAGTATTGAGGAGCCATATTGTTTTTTCAACTTAAAAACACATAATTATACATGCAATATTTAATGAAGCAAAGTGGCATTTTCTTCGTATTAATAAAAGCTGGACAGTTTCCTAACTTTTCTGAGTTGTTTTTTCAGCTCAACTGGTTTAAAAAATCTTTAAGTCAATTGCTTGAAACAAAAATTACGATGTTCTTTAAAAGAAAAACCTTACATTAACCAAGTTTAATAGAAGTACTAATGTGCTTTAATTTTTAAAAATAGTAATTAAAACTCAAAGAAGTTTCTGTTAAAAAAAGAATTAAAGGTGTCATTAAAACTTTCATGCTAAAAATGACAAAAGTGGAGTGCCACATTCAGTTTCTAAGAATCAAAATAAAAAATTGTATTCAGAAAACAAATATTTTTCTGAAATTATTTTCAAAAAAATAATTTCCAAAAATTATGTTTCCAAAATTATTTTCTGGAATATTATTTCAGAAAAAGAATAAAAAAATAATTACATTATTTCAGAATAAATATTTTCAGAAATAATTTTTCAGAAAAATAATTTTTCTAGAATAATAAAAAAAACTATAACTGAAGTTTCTCATCAGAAACAATTACAAAGGTTGAATTTTGATCTTTTAAAAAACAGAACATTAAATTATGTTATTTCATTTTGTGGCAGCAGATGAGTATAAATTTTTGTTTGATTTTCTTTCATGTTTTAACTAATTCATATTTTTTTAGGGGGTCTGACGACGCCTGAACTCGATGTTAAACACGTCACACTCACGACTGAATATGAAGCCTCTGCAGACCTGGACAGTGCTCATCCTGAACGCTTTGAATTACACTGTAGAAAAATTTAAACCCTTTAAATTGTTACTGGTTTTTCAGAATGGATCAAACTGTTACAAGGGGAGTATAAACATAAACCTGGATCACAGGAGACAGTCCTGATGCCATCTGAAGGATCAAATGACTTCCACCTTCAAATGAAGTCCATGATCAGAGAGACACTCTGATCTGATGACATCCTTAGAAAACAAAAGGTGGAGCTGTACAAAAAACACATAATTCATCTTACATACATTATATGGCCTCAATAAGGTTTTAGACCAGACAGCAGCCTGTTTGCAGTTTCTGTCCCGATTTGGGTTAACTGGGGTTTTAATGTGCTGCTCCTCTTCCATTCATTGGATCATCAGATCCAAAGGAGCGTTCCTTAGTTTCCAGCTGGATGGAGGAAATAAAAAGATTGTTCTCAGAAACCGCACCTGAAGAGACAAGAGAGTGAAAACAATCAGTTTATCCACAAAACAAGTTGGAGATGTGTCTATAATAAAGAAATACAGTTAAAGTTCTGCTCCGTTTCATATGGATCCGAGTCCTTCACACCAGGAGAAATATAAAATTCACGACTAATAAATAATATTTATTTCATAATATTTTAACAGTTTGTTTTTGGGTTTTATTCTGGCACAACCGGACCTTTAAGAATATTTATGACCCAGATTTGGCCCAAAATGAAAATGAGTTTGAGAGCCCAAAAAGCCAATGAAATAAAACTGAACCAAAATGAAAAACCCCAAACTATTAAAACCCTGGTAACTACCTTGTCTGTCCACCTGATGTCACTGTTGCGCTGCTGCCGTCTCCTCTTCCTCCATCCTCTCTTCATCCACCTCCTCCTGCATCATCTCCTCCTCTTCCTCCTCTGTTGCCATCGGGCAGGACGGACGTTCTCTCCGTCTTTGGCTTCGCCGGCCCTTGTGGGCGACGCCTTTCCTTCTCGGGGGCAGCGAGGACGGGCTGGCGGACGGTGAGGGGCAGGAGGAGGAGGGAGAGCCGGGTTTGGATCGAGGTGCAGGGCTTTGGGGTGGACTGGAGGCAGGAGACGACGGTTGGCCCGAGGAGGTGCAGTGATCCTGGAACAGCCGATGGAGCGACGCGTTGTCCTGGTCCAGAACCGGCGCCGAGGTGGAGGAATCTGGAGCCATCAGGCAGACGGCTGCTTCGATGTCGGCGAGAACTCTGGGAGGAGAATCTGGGAGAGGGTAGGGAATAATCCGAGTTCAGACCGTTTGAAAACATTTTCCACGTCTGAGGAAGAAAACTTTACCGTACCGGGTCCGCTGCTGGTCTGAGACTCGTCTGTCATCGGCGGCTCTGCTTCCTCCTGGATCGTCGGTACCGATGCCAGAAGGCCTAGAACACAGATATGTTATTTAATTAAAGATGATCATTTATGTTTCATTGAACAAGTTACGGCATTTATTACATTTTTTGCACAAAATGTAATAAATACTTAGATAATCAGATATTAGTCTAGTCAGTTCTGCCTATTTTTGAGCTGTTTTAGGGACTCCTGTCACGTTCAATCAAAATAAGCAGCTGCTGGCCACGGCCCCCAGCTCAAAGTTAACACTGACATGAAAAAGGCTTCAAAACGATGCATAATTTTACAAGGGTATAGCTTTGAAAAACATTAGTAGAGCCTCCTGCACAACCAAAAATAATACAACAACTGGTTTCTGGATGATAAGTCAACAACAAAACAACAAAACACAGCCATTGTACAGCACATACAGTCATAAAATAGCTGACCAAACATGCTGGAGCTCAGCTTGGGTTGCTAGGTAACAGATGGAACTCTGCTCCAGTTGCTAGGTAACACAGTGTGACTCAACAATTGGGAGGTTTTTGAAATGGTTCGTTTTTCAGACACCAGAATACATTAACGTATTGCCAAAAAAACAACTCAATGTTTTTGTTAAATGCTTGGGTTGTTTATAGAAGCAGTTGAGACCCAAAGGAAAGTATAAAAACACGCTAAAAGTCAGTTTTGCATAATAGGTCCCCTTTAAACCTCCTGCTGTTTAATCTACGATCAGAGGATTCCTTCAAAATCTGACACAAAGACATTTAGGACTTCATAGGCTAACGGAACAAAAAACAAAACAAAAAACAGTTGAAAGAAATTTTGGGGAAATTTGATGCTTTTCTGTATTACAGAAAACATGTGATAATTTTTGGTTTTGGTCTACAGTGATTTAGAAATCCTCTGTCTACAAGATACACTTTTTATTTCATTAAAATATTTTGAAATTAAAGGAAATTGAAGTAAAAAAATATATATATATATTGGCAATTTTAATAATAAAAAAAAAAAAAACATTTCATTGGCCTCAAGTACCTTCAGCTTGATTTCGGCCCAAAAGTCAAAGAGTTTGGACACCAGCAGTTTAAACATCTCCTCGTTGCTCCCTTTAGGGGGCGCCACAGCAGGTCAGAACTGTACTTACTGAGTCCCCTGTAATGGGACAGCTGCTGGTAAACTTGCTTCATGCGCTCGATGTTGAGCCGGCTGCCCTCTGCGTGGTTTATCATCGGTTTGGGGTAATCCACTCCCACCACGCAGTTCGCCGCCTTCTGCAGAGACTCCGGGGCGTTCCACGGCTCATAGATGTAGCGGTTCGGAAAGTCCTTCAGGATGGGAATGTAACGTCTGCAGGACGAATCAGTATGTCAAGTTTAGTAATTTTATTAAAATTAGCTAAAACACTAATTTTAGCTTAAATGCTACCATCAGCATCTGGGCTATCACTAGAACATCGGCTAACATTGACTTACTCCATTCAGTAAATGGGGTTTAGCTTTTCTATAAAAATTTGCTAAAATTATCTTCAGTTACCATTAACATCTGGGCTGTCGCTGGCATGTTGACTAATATGCACTTACTCCATTCAGTGTGATGTTTATCTTTTCTATAAGAGAATAGATGAACACTTATTCTAGCTTGAAATGCTACCATTAGCATGTGGGCTGTCACTAGAATGATAACCAACATTGGCTAACTCCATTCTCTACTAGCCTCCAATGCACTTGCATTGCTATGGCAGGTCCCAATAATATAACTGTTTAACATTGTCCAGCCCTAATGTCCAGAATCTTGGACCAAAGTCTTCCTGCAGTATTACGTCAGCTCTGCATCCGTTTGCGTTTTTACAGTGTAACCCAACCCCACTGTGTAGGCAACTACCATACATTTTTACTGCTTTCTGCTTCTGTAGTTTACTTCTCCATCAATTGATCAAATTTATCATCTGAGAGAATTTGCTGACGGTGAAGAATTTGTCCTTTAAAGCGATCCGGTACCGTATACTGGTGCACAGCTCGAGCTGAGTGCTGCAGAGCTGTGGTTTGAAATCTGTGCTTGAAATTCACCACACTTCCTGAAGTCAAGCAGTTGGTACAGGAAGTGCATCCTTCATACACAGACAGAACGACACAACCTGAGCTACACTGGCCATCTGAGACTGAAATCTGTCAGTTTGCTCTCGATTCGCTCCGTTCTTCGTCTATAAACCAACATTCCTTGTTTTAAATTCAGCAAAACTGATAAGATTTAAGGTCAAATGCAGTGAAGCAGAAATGATGATAATCTATCAGTTTCTCCATTTGCTGTTGGATTTACACCTTCTCAGCTCTTGTTTTATCCTTGATGCATGCATAAAACCAGGAGTGCTTTTATTGTGAAAAGAACAAAAATGTTCCATTTTCTAAGGTTTAAATATCTGTTAGGACTGGGCGATGAATCAGTTTTATCAATTAAGTTAAATTTTGGTTTTGATTATTTAATTTTTAGAAAATAAGAACATTTTCCACCCAATGAACTCTTTGAGTTTCCATAGTTCAGAGTGATTGAGCTGCCATTTTGCTTGAAAACCGTTTTTATCAGCTTCTATTTATTTGGAATTTGAATTCAGGTCGACTCTATGACAAAATATTAGGGATAGGTTAACATTTTTTTAATATTATGAGAATAAAGTCATAGTATAATGAGAACACATTCATAATATTATGAGAACAGACTATTAATTTTATGAGAATTCCAACACAAAAAATACATTTACAGATGAACAGAAATAGTTAATCTTTTACCACATCAGCATCAAATTATTACCAGTTTTAGGGCTTTGAAAGGATCAAACTGCTTATAAAGTCCACCTGTGTCTATTTTGAAGAAAGAACCACACAAACCCAGGTTTATCAAATCCCTTTTCTCATTAAAACAACTTTTTCTTGAAATTTTAAGACGTTTTTGTTTTCAGGTAAAATTGCATCCTTTTTCTGCTGATATGACCACATTCTCATAATTAAACAAAAATCCTGAAGTCCCACCAATCAAATAAAAAGCACTTTTACAAGTCATCTGTATTTTATTTTTTTTATATAAAAGTGAGAGGGAAAAAAATTAGGTAATCTAATATTTTGGTTTTAAACCATATATATGGAGTTAAGTTGGGGCCGTAAAGTTTGTTCAAAAGAGAAAAAAAAAAAAAAACATTTGAAATTGAAAAAAAAAGTTTGAATCTGAAAAAATAAAAAAAAGTTTTGAAACATATGTATGGCCCCAATTTAGTTCCATACATATCACCCAGTTGTAGTATCTCATACCGGTGAATTAGCAGATCTGACATCAAAGAAAGCCAGAAATGCGTGTAAGCCTGCAGTCAGTCGGGCGTGCAAGCGGGCGCTAAGCTGACCTGATGTAGTCTCCGGACGGGTCGGTCCTCCGCCCGAAGCCCACGGGACAGTAGCAGTGAAAGAACTGCTGGAAGAAGGCGCTGCAGGACAGCCACATCCAGCTGCCGGCGTTCACGCTCCAGTCGGCGTCCAGGAGCAGCTCCTCAAACACCTGCAGGAAAAACAACAACAACACACCGTCAGTCGGCTTAAACTAAAGTCATCGACTTGTAAAATGTGATACCTTGGACCTGGTTATCAGTTTGTCAATATAATGACATTGTGTGCCTTTTTCTGATAGTCTGCATAATTGTGTCATTTTCCTGACTACCGATCGATGATTAGCAACGGCGCATGTGTAGGGCATGACAGTCCGACCTTCATCCCGCTCTCCCAGCTGATCCACAGGTCGCCTCTGGTGAGGAAGCAGGCCACGGCGTGCCGCGCCCGGTGGTGGATCCAGCCCTCCTGCCTCAGCTGAGTCATGATGGCGTCGATCCAGGGGAAGCCGGTCCGTCCCTCGGCCCACTTGGCCAGCGCCTCTGGGTTCTGGTCCCATGGGATCTATTGACAATCAGGTAAATAAGCATTAATCTCTGCTGTGGAGCTGCAGAGTAAACATTAATGCCCCTCGTACACTTTTCAAGCATTTTCAAGGTAAGTTTTCAAACTTTCAGCACTGGATATAAAAACAAATGAACTGAGAAAAAGACATTTTCTATTCACTATTTTATGATATTTTATTCTGCAAAAATATTCTACATTCTGCAGCAGGGAGAAGATAAACTGAACAAAATTAAATTTTTTGAAATGGTTGTCTCACACACCTGGCTGGCCTGAGAACAAAATACTAAATTAACACAAACACAAAAACATGAATAAGATACACAGATCATTAAGTCATTAATAATAAGAAATATTTATCAAACTGAAACAATACAAACAAATTATGTTAAGGTAAATTACCTTTATGCCCAAATTAAATGCTTAAAACTCAATATGCAAAGAAAGTTGCCCAAATAAATTCTCAAAAAATGTTCTCACCAAATTTTTTGGCAATTAGCAAATAGAAATATGCATCTTTATACACCTGTAGTAGGTGTATAGAGATGATCTGGTTTCAACTGTAAGTAACGTTTTCAAAATTTATGCTTTTAATCAAAACTCTTCAGTTTGAACATCAAGTACTTTCAAGGACTTGATGGATAAATCAAGCACTTTCCAAACCTTGAAAACACCAAATTGAAAATTCAAGCATTTTCAAGGATTTCAAACAGACCCGACTCACGCTCACCTGCACGCAGATGGGGTTTCCCTCCATGCGGTCAAAGTTTGGGTTGTTAGTGGCGGCGGTGTAGAAGAACTCCCTCCACAGCAGCTGGCCGTACAGGGACAGCGGAGGACTGCTGCGCTTACAGAGCTGAGGAGGAGGAGGAGCAAACCCACAGAGACGAAGATTACGTTTGGTTCTGGATCAAAACGGGAATATTCAACCACCTTCCTGTCCAAACCACTTTTTACACAATTCTTAACTGCTTAGGGCAAGTTAGGCTGAAGACTTTAAGGCATTTTTATGACACATCAAATAAAATTTAAGACCAACGTCAAAATAAACACAAATTAAACAACCACAGTTGCCAAAGTTTTATTCAGAATTTCTATTTTACCATAAAGCATGACTCTTTAGTCCAGTGTAAAAGTTTCCAGAGACGAAGAAAACGTAAAAATGCCCAAATGGTGGATAACTATAACTGCATAATTTGTGTTTATTCACAATATCTCTGCTTTAAAACTGCAGTTTGTAACTTTTATAAAAATATGTTTCTTACATTTTTGTTAAAAGTGTCATCATGTGTCAGATAAAAATCTAAGTCCTCTGCCTTCTCCCAGTGTTGGCTACAGAAAAAACAGCCAATCAGATCCAGGAAAAGGGCTTGAACGCTGTCAATCATGCTCATGTACAATTGAGATTGTTCTCTGGCTCTGATTGGTTGTTTCTGCTTGTTGCCAGAAACAGAAACAGCTGTCTGTAAAACAGTAAAAAGGACGTTTCTCACAGTTGTGTTTAGTTTTGGACAGAAGCTGTGTGTGTTCTCAGTACCTTCATGTAGATCTCTCTGAGGTTGTAGTACAGCACCCTGCAGGACAGGCAGCCGAAGCGCAGGTAGGGGCTGAGGCCTGTGGGGCTGGCGTACAGAGAGCAAGTCTTCACCCGAGTGTTGGCCACCCACACCTGAGGAGACAGACGCACAGGTGTGAACCGGTCAGCGGAACGACAGATGTGACTCCAATCAGACGCTGAGATACTAAAAGTAGTTTAATAAAACTCTGCTTTTTAAAAAGTTACTGATTAAAGCTTAATAAATCTACAGTATTTATCAGTTCTGCAGCTTCAGGAGTTTCTGTTTTTCACTAAAACAGAAAAAAAACATTTCCAATATTAAATGAACTTATTGAAGTTAGAGTTTATAACAGTGACATATAAAAGTGAAACGTCTCAGTAAATAATCTCACACTGATGCTGCTCATTCTGTGGATTTTTATGGAGGACTAATCCTGCTAAACTGGGTAAAAATTAAATAAATAAAATATAAGATTTTACTTCAGTATTAGTTTTCCAAGAAATTTTGTTCTTATTCCTGAGAACAAAATAAAATATTTTCTATTTTTTCCAAAAATGAAGTAAAAAAAAATAAATAAACAAAAATAGAAAATTGGATGCTTTTTAAAATAAATGAATAGACAAATAAGGCTTATGAAAAAAAAACATTTTTTCAGTTTTCGCTCTAAAGTTTTTATACACATTTTGTTCTGTCAATAAAATAAAATCAACAAATAATAAATAAAATAAAAACAGATTTTTTGCTTAATATTACATTATTACCTAATTGTTGAAAATTCTTTTCAATTTTAGTTTTTTTAAATTACATTTCTTGTCTTCCAAATGATTTTTACGTAGTTTTGTAAAAATTACTTTAAGGTGTATTCATCTTTATCCTGATTCCTTACGTCATTATTATCGGGGTTTTTCACACAAATCGAAAGCAAAACAAGCGTTAATATCCTGCCGCTCGGCTCTAGTGTCAGTTTTACGTTTTTGTCCAGGTATCTGCTCAGTCGGTCCAAAGCCTCCGACTCTCCTCCCCGCCACACAGCTGGAGGTAACCCCGCCGTCCTGAAACCTGCACACACATTTAAATCAAATCAAGTTAAAACAGTAGTCCAATAAAGCAAAACAAAGCTCTCTAGAAGCAGGGAAGCAAGGTTTCAAATGGAAAAATGATTAAAGAAAGCAAGATATCAAACATTTTGGTAAGCAGATCATTTATTTCCACACTCTACAGCTTGTTTGCGGCTTCAAGATCCACACACAAAGTGTTAAAAATGAATAGAAAAAAGCTTTTTGTGTTTACATTAAAAATCATAATATTTTAAGGGTCCAAGATAAACTACAGTCACATTTACTTAATGGTTTCTAAAATTTATATCGGTTCATAATTAATTTCTTGTCAAAACTACCGCTTTAAATTCTCCTTTGGCGTTCCACAGGGCTCACAGTTAGATCCTTTTCTTTTTATCCGTTTCTTTTATGATCTTAATAATAACATTTGTAACAATAAGAACATTTAGCATATTTATTTATTTATATAAATAAAGTAAAGAGCAACAGTGAACCATCAGAGTATAACAAAGGGCCTGAAAATTTTCTTTTTATTCTATATTTTTGTACTTTATAAGATATAAATATATTTGGAGGGATAATTCTCTATAATAAACCTGTAAAACAAGCTTGACTGACTTTCAAAGAACCTCAAGATACAAACTTCTTAAAAATCATTTAAAAAAATAAACTTTGAGACGTTCCAATCCTGGATTCATTTTTTTAAAATTAAATTCAAAAATGTTTTCTTCATCCCAAATGGAATTTAAATGTTGTCGTAGTTTGTATCTTCAAAGAGTCATTGTCGATGGAGATGCTGTGGCCAGGAGGGATCTTCAGTAGCAGTCAGTGTTGCAACGACTCTGCAGAGGCCTCTGACTGAAGACAGTTGACATGACTGTCACGACATGCAAACAGCTCGATTTCCAGACAGCAGGGAGGACATGAAACCATAATATGTCCTGGAAGATCCCATCAGATGAAGGCAAACTCTGCTAACCAACCTCGTTTGCTTTTGCTTCCCCTTTTTAAATCTCAACATTCTCGAGATGTTGGAGTAAGGGATATAATTTTTGTCCGCTATGATGGATTGAAGGAAAGGTTTAAATTTCCTCCTTCTTTCTCATAGTTGAAATATTATTTGAGCTTCTGAGACGCTAATCAGCTACTTCCAGTTGTAAAGATAGCCTGTTGCCATGGTTACAGATCACAACTGCCCAAAAGTAATGAAGTTGGAGCCAAAATTTTTCTAGCTGCACAGCAACCAAAACCAGGAGTAATTGTTTGAAAAAGCAACAACTCAGCCGAAGAACTGAACAAAAGTCAACCAAGAGAAAAACAAACAGAAACGGCGTAAGAGAGCGACTCCAACATCAATTCAGCATGAATTCATCAAAAATAGGAGTGATTACTCCAATAACTTCACAATAATGCAATGAAGTGTCTGAGTCAGTGATGTCATAAAATGTTCCCAGTAAGGCAATAAGTTATTGCTCAGAAAACAAAGGAAAGGTGAGATTGCACGTCTTTAAAATTAGATATTTTTGTGCGTTTTGATAATCAAATATTAATTATAGTAGTTTAAGTGATATAGTAATGCAAAAACATGTTCTCAAAGACCAATAAACATTAAACTTTAAAATATCCCAAGTGAATAAACAAAACAACCAATTTATTCCGACAGGCCTAATGGTACTGTCCTCATAAGTCAGCAAAAATATGTACAAAACATGTTTTACTTAGAATAAAGCTTACATGCTTTCATACTTAAATGAATGATTGAATACCTTTGACCCGATAACCACAGAGCAGAAGCCGTGTTATCATTTGTTTTAATTTAATGTGGATTAAAAAGCTGCAGGTGGATCTGGAGATGCTTACCCAGCTCCTCCAGTGAAGGTATACTGTACAGCTGGTCGTGGTTGTCAGAGATTTTGCCGAGGCATCGGTTCATCTGTTGCTGGCTGACGGGAGTCAGTGGTCTCCTAGGCAACTCCAGTCGGCTCACGATGGCCTGGAAGCGTTTAAAGGTCAGAGGCGGGTTGTTGTTGTTCATCTCGATTATCCTGCAGGGATGAAAACAGCAGAGGAGGATTACATCTCTGATGCATTTAAAGTCGGTTTATTCCAGGAATTCAACCTGGAAACTGAAACTCATGAATTATAGAGAGTCATTAAAGCACAGACTGAGGTTTATTTTCGGCTATCTTCCATGGTAAACAATTAAAACTACGGAAACTATATTTGCTGAAAAGTAATTTATTTATTGGTAGAACTTAAAAAAGCTACTTTCCAGACTACATTTTGTAGATTTTTTTCCTGCAACGTTTTTATTGACATTTAGGGAATTTCAGTTCAAAATAATAGAGTTTTGCTATCTGTGTTCCACAATAATGGAGCTATGTGATGCTAAAACTGGCTTTACATTTCTGAAGTGAACTGTTTAAACCATTTCAAAGATTTTGAAATTTTATTTTTAAAATCTAGAACAAAACTTATCAAATAAGGAATTTATTTTGCACAAGGTTCCTTAAATCTAGAATAAAACCCCACCTGTTGATACATTATTAGTAAAACATTAATCAACATTTTGATGTTACATTTGACAAAATGTAATGCTTCAGTTAATGACTGTGTGTTCCGTGACTTTGCATTTTTGTGTTTTTATGACGTAAAGCACTTTGAAATGTCTTTTTTTTATACAAATAACCTTTTTAATTTTATTTGTTTTATGCCTTTGTTTAGCATTTTATGCCCAGTTTCAGAGCAGCTCCACCCTGCGCTTAATGAAGAACATCTGAGTGAATCAGAACCAATCTGTGTTTTCATCAGCCCGTCTGGCTGCTGCAGTCTCAGTTTTAAACGGATCAGCTGCCCTGTGGACTTTTTTAAGTTTCCTTCTTACACAACCTGCTCAGGATCTGCAGCAGGGATGGCGTCCCATTGGCTGGGTCCGCTCTGAATGAGCGCATTTTCACAACGCTGGAACGCACAAAGCCCAGCTTCACCCAGCTGGTACACTAACACACAGGCCGGCGGTAATCCGCTGGTTACATAACGCTGCACTGGTCATGCAGCAGCGCAGAGAGGCATGGAGAAAGTTCTTCACTCTCACTCGTTAAAACCCACTTATCCGCGCACATGGGTGCAGTATGTGACCTGCAGTGGCAGCAGCCGGCCACTGGGGGCTCCACCGAGTCTGACACTCTGGAGATTCACTTCAGCTGTGACTCAGAATATTTGACCAAAATTTATTTATCTATAAAATAAATTTCTATAAGTTAAATTTTTCTTAACATCCCAGTTATTTCTGTGTTTCTACCATATTTTTATATTTATTGAGATATACTTATTATTTTATTCAATTATTTGACTTGACTTTAAAAACTGCTATTTTTTTTTTAAACTTTCTTTTGTGAACAATGAGAATAAAATGAGTTCTGATTTTGAATATAGTGTTAAATTACATTACATTAAGCTACCATGCTTCATTAAGAATGTCAGATGCAGCCAGAAAGACCCAAAGTTACAGATTTTACCATGATAAAGCTCCAATTTGTAGCTGCGTACAGTTGCAATTTTCTGGCCGATCTCCAGTCTTTAAATAATATGAAAATGATTTATTTTCTAAATGACACCATCAGGTGTTATAGATAGAGATGCATGGACACGAGATTAATATCTCAGATTGTAATTCCTGAGAATAAGTCTGACAGCACTTGAACTCCTCTAGATATATACTAAAGTTCCTATTTTATTAAAATCTCTACAGTTTCTCTCTTTTCTTTTAGCAAGTGCCCAGGTCTGTGATGAAAATACACGAATATCATCATCAGTTGTTCTAAAAGTGCTAAAAAATATTTCTTTATCCACACATTTCTTTAGGATAGAAGTTGTTTTTAGTTTAAACTACCAGAAGAAAAAAAGACCTGTCTCAGATCAGCAGTTATTAAAAACTCTGTGGAGACACGAGAAGCTCATTCCAGGGGAAATAAAGAGAATTTTTTAATTTAATCTCATTTTCCTCATAAAACCATCTCCTTTAAATGATACCCCTTGCTTGTGGAAGCTGAATCTCACTGTGAATCTCAGACCTGTCCAGGTTGTAGAGGGTGTGCGAGTTCCTGACCACCGTCTCCACTCCAAACTCCTGGGCCATCTTGATGATGGCGCCGTCCCTCTCCTTCCCGTAAGGCTCCGGGTCGTATTCGAACGTCAGCCGGGTCACGCTCCATTCCTGAAGTGGGACGAAACAGGAGCAAAGGTTTGTGGAAAGAATAAATAAAACCGAATGAAGAAAGAAAGAAATGCAGCTAAATCAATAAGATTTTTCATAAATATATGTCTGTATGTTTTTATGTGGTGTTCATCATTTAGACGAAGATGAAAACGAAGACTTAGATTAAGACAAAGATAAAGATTTAGATGAAGACAAAGATGATAATTTAGATCAAAACAAAGATTTAGATGAAGATTTAAATAAAGACAAAGACAATGAGGATGGTTTAGTTGAGACAAAGATGATAATTCAGATGGAGGCAAATATGGTGGCTTAGATTTAAATGATGACAAGGTGATTTAGATTAAGACAAAGATCATGATTTAGTTGAAGATGACAAAGAGAAAGATCAAGATGACGGCAAAAAGCAGTGGAAGAGAAAGACAGGGGCGATGTCTCAACCACCGTTTCATTATCAGTTTAATTGGAACGTAAATAGGACCACAAACATAAACAGCAGACTTGGGCATTCCCATTTATTAAGCTTGACTAAAAACAAAAGAGTGAGCCATTTCCTGTTCTAGTTGTAATTATACACAACAAACAATCGAAACAAAGATGAACGACATGAAAAATGTAGATCATCTGTTTCACTTTTATTGTTTTATTTCTTGACTAGACAAACTGGCCAGGCCCTGATTTACAGACACATTTCTACAAAAATAAGATTACAATGGACTCCTGGTATATATGGGGGTTAGGAGTTGCTCAAATCCATGAATACTTCAGACTTGATATAAAACCCCTTATAACATACTATTTTAATAGTTCAAACTCCAAATATACCTTAATATGCATTAATAAACACAGTAGAAACCGTCTTAGGACAACTGCAGGAGCTAACATCCACAGTCTTCCTCATCTTCAATGGAGGGTTTCAACCAATCAGTGCAAAGGAAAATGAATGGGATTCCTGGATTGGCTGCTTTGCAAATGACAACATCCCAAACTAGCATTACACCCAGCTCCATTTTCTTTTTAATATGTTAGATATGCTCTGCAAACTTTCTCTCAAATAATTTGGCTGCATATTCCATGACAAACAGTTTGAACACAAATAAATCTGTATATTTACACAGCAGAGGAAAATTTGTGACATGAAGAAAACATTAGATCATAAATAAACTTTCAAGCACACCCAACATCACCACAGGTATTCAATCTGCCTCATCGTTGGTAAACCAGAACAAAAGAAGTGGATAAGCCAGTTCTAAGAGGCTGAGGATGGCAGATAAAAACAAAAATACATCTGATTGATTTACTCTTCAAGAACTTCCAAGCCAAAGAATGTCCAGCAAGCTCTGTCAGCAAAAAGATTCATTTTATTGTCGACTAATGGTTTATTACATTAAAATGAGTTCCAATCAACTAGCAAATAACGCCCGTTTAGACCTCCTTTCAGTGTTGTAGTTTGGACGCCATCCAGAAGAGGGCGCCACTGGTCATCCTTTAGAGGCACCACAAATTTGATACAGGAATAAAGATGGCGGCCAGACAAAACTGTAAGGAGAAACGGCCCAAACAGAGTCCAGTTTGGGACACAAAAATGCACTTTTTATGCGGTTCTGTTTGGAAATATAATCACTTGACAAACGCATTAATTTAAGTTTCACCTTAATGGCAAAATTCACGTGTCAAGTTATTAAAAATTTACTGATGTGCTACGAAGGTGAGGAGGATGTGACGACACAAACCCAGAGGAGATTACACAGAAAAACTCTAACATAATGGGAAAAAACATGATGGGATTTCATAAATTAATGCAATTCATGGAGCTACAGAAGATGTTTATGTATGAATATCTTTGCGTTAATGACGAATCAAGCATTTCACATATTTTACTCTTTCAGCAGCCTAAGAGTTTTCCGTTTTCTTATGTTTTATAAATATATTTAAGTTTAAAAATATGAGAAACCACCATTTTCTCTTTATTCAGTGAGCATCTAATACAGCCGACACAAAATAATGTATTTTTTAATTTAGCGTATAAGATGTAGAACTTCATGTTACTGACAGACGGTCGATACTCTTGAAACAAGAAAAAAGACCTCAGGTTCTTAAGAAAATGGCAGTTTATCAATGAATTAGACGATTAATAGGATCAATCAATTTTAGATTAACTCATTAATTGATAACATGCATCCTAGTCCAAATGCATTTCCCCATTACAAATAAACACATTGGTGTTTAATCACCACATTCACAGAGATCCTGGTGGAGAACATGACATGTGCAGGAACACCGACCTTAAAGAGCCTCGGGAAGACCTCGGTGGGCTGACCTCTGACCACAAACAGCCTCGAGTTGAGCTTCTTCAGACTGTTGTCCAGGTCCTCCAGAGACTCCAACAGAAACCTCCACAGAGAAAAATTATCACATGTCACACAGCTGCAGAGATTCATTTGTTACGAAGCTTCTCCTGATGTGATCTTTACCGTCTCCATGGATACAAAAAGCAGGCTTTGAACTCCAGAGATGTATATTCTAATATCATTGAGCCCAGGTTGTAGTTTATGTCCTGAAAACTTGCAATTATCCCAATTGTCTACCTTTTTTCTTCCACTCAACTTTCCATTAATTTATTGCATCCAGCGCTCTTTACAGCCACCATCTTTGGCAATCATTTTCTGGAGGCTCTTTGTATCCCTGAACCCATATTAGCCATTTTGCATTTTAAAAAGGTGTTTTAATTAGTCTTCTGCAACATTCTACTGTTCGTAAAAACTGAAATTTCCATTTTTAAAACCAGCAACATAACTTTTACTCACTGGCCTTCAACCCAACTGAGACTTGATTTTACTGGTATGGATTTCATCTCTTTAATTGAGTTGTTTGATTCTGTTTTGAATTTAGTTTTTAATAAACTGCGTACTTATCTTTGTCACGTTTTTATCTTATTACTGATATTCAGCACTTTGCTTCAGCTGTGACTGGTGTTAAAGCGCTTTATAAATAAAATTGATGATTATTTTTATTTACTTTACGGCCTAATGATCAAAATTAGCACAAAGGCGTTGAAGTATATCCCTGTGAATGTAATGAACCTACTTACGATTTTCTTTGTTTGATTTGAATTAGTAAGATAAATTAGCTTCTTGATTTTTGAGACGTGCCTGCGAATGAAGATTGGTTTATGTTGCTGTAGAAATGCAACAATCTGACAATAATCCCGAAATTGCCCCGAATTAATTAGGTCACATTAAGGATCAAATTGCTTTTCTGTAAACGTACACACTGAAGTAATATTTGAGGATCAATTAAAATTGTGACTTTTGTTTGTGGAGTTTCTTATGAGCTAGTTTTAGCTAACAGAGCGGAGGCCAAGGCCTTAACTCTGAGGACTGCACATAAAAACATAAGAACCCTCGACCTGATAAACCCTCCGAACGACATAAATAATGTCCTGGAAACAATTCAAAGTAACTGTAAGGTTTATGAGATGATGTCAAAAAATGTCAGACCTCCATCTGTTGATCCCGACGTTAGCGGCTCCGGCGAACCAAGGGTCCAGGACATAAACACAGCGTACCGTGTCCGCTCCGTTAAGGGCCTCCTGCAGTGCCGGATTATCATGCAGCCGAAGACCTTTGCGGAACCAGTGCACGGAATTCACCACCATGCTTCCCTCTTATTCCACCATCAGAATAAAATCCACCAGAAAGTCAGCATTAATCCAGAAAAACGGGGACAAACGAGGACATCAGCGGGACTTCAGAAAACTTTACCAGCAGCAGCGGGCGGGGTTTACTGAACAGAGGGCGTGGCTAGTTGTTGGCTTGCTCCCTGATTGGACAGATGGAGAAACGTCAAGATGAATTACAAAACTGGGCTGCTGTGATTGGCTGGGTCGACAGATGGCAGAGAAAAGCTGTAAGGTGACAAGCTGTGTCACGTTTTTGTTTGCCTCGGATGTAGGGTTGAGCAGGTAGGGGTGAGATAGAGTGCGGGTTACAGACAAATGAAGGCTCTCATTTCAGCTGTGTTCACATTATTATAGGGGCCATGTGATTTATATAGCACAGTTTATAAAGGTAATTTGATTCAGTTATATAAATAAATACATCAAACCTTGGTAAACAAATTTAAGCATCAAATAGCGTGTTTCACATAAAACTAATTTTAATATTAGGCTAAAAAACAAGACAAAACTATTTTACTCTATTTACAAACAACCATAGAAAAAAGCCAATCTACCAGTAATTACAAAGTATCGCTAGCTCAGAGAAAATCAGCANGCTGTCAATCATGCTCATGTACAATTGAGATTGTTCTCTGGCTCTGATTGGTTGTTTCTGCTTGTTGCCAGAAACAGAAACAGCTGTCTGTAAAACAGTAAAAAGGACGTTTCTCACAGTTGTGTTTAGTTTTGGACAGAAGCTGTGTGTGTTCTCAGTACCTTCATGTAGATCTCTCTGAGGTTGTAGTACAGCACCCTGCAGGACAGGCAGCCGAAGCGCAGGTAGGGGCTGAGGCCTGTGGGGCTGGCGTACAGAGAGCAAGTCTTCACCCGAGTGTTGGCCACCCACACCTGAGGAGACAGACGCACAGGTGTGAACCGGTCAGCGGAACGACAGATGTGACTCCAATCAGACGCTGAGATACTAAAAGTAGTTTAATAAAACTCTGCTTTTTAAAAAGTTACTGATTAAAGCTTAATAAATCTACAGTATTTATCAGTTCTGCAGCTTCAGGAGTTTCTGTTTTTCACTAAAACAGAAAAAAAACATTTCCAATATTAAATGAACTTATTGAAGTTAGAGTTTATAACAGTGACATATAAAAGTGAAACGTCTCAGTAAATAATCTCACACTGATGCTGCTCATTCTGTGGATTTTTATGGAGGACTAATCCTGCTAAACTGGGTAAAAATTAAATAAATAAAATATAAGATTTTACTTCAGTATTAGTTTTCCAAGAAATTTTGTTCTTATTCCTGAGAACAAAATAAAATATTTTCTATTTTTTCCAAAAATGAAGTAAAAAAAAATAAATAAACAAAAATAGAAAATTGGATGCTTTTTAAAATAAATGAATAGACAAATAAGGCTTATGAAAAAAAAACATTTTTTCAGTTTTCGCTCTAAAGTTTTTATACACATTTTGTTCTGTCAATAAAATAAAATCAACAAATAATAAATAAAATAAAAACAGATTTTTTGCTTAATATTACATTATTACCTAATTGTTGAAAATTCTTTTCAATTTTAGTTTTTTTAAATTACATTTCTTGTCTTCCAAATGATTTTTACGTAGTTTTGTAAAAATTACTTTAAGGTGTATTCATCTTTATCCTGATTCCTTACGTCATTATTATCGGGGTTTTTCACACAAATCGAAAGCAAAACAAGCGTTAATATCCTGCCGCTCGGCTCTAGTGTCAGTTTTACGTTTTTGTCCAGGTATCTGCTCAGTCGGTCCAAAGCCTCCGACTCTCCTCCCCGCCACACAGCTGGAGGTAACCCCGCCGTCCTGAAACCTGCACACACATTTAAATCAAATCAAGTTAAAACAGTAGTCCAATAAAGCAAAACAAAGCTCTCTAGAAGCAGGGAAGCAAGGTTTCAAATGGAAAAATGATTAAAGAAAGCAAGATATCAAACATTTTGGTAAGCAGATCATTTATTTCCACACTCTACAGCTTGTTTGCGGCTTCAAGATCCACACACAAAGTGTTAAAAATGAATAGAAAAAAGCTTTTTGTGTTTACATTAAAAATCATAATATTTTAAGGGTCCAAGATAA
This sequence comes from Poecilia formosa, assembly GCF_000485575.1. Lineage (NCBI taxonomy): Eukaryota > Metazoa > Chordata > Actinopteri > Cyprinodontiformes > Poeciliidae > Poecilia > Poecilia formosa. Next base: position 660,612 of record NW_006800148.1, read on the forward strand.
ACTACAGTCACATTTACTTAATGGTTTCTAAAATTTATATCGGTTCATAATTAATTTCTTGTCAAAACTACCGCTTTAAATTCTCCTTTGGCGTTCCACAGGGCTCACAGTTAGATCCTTTTCTTTTTATCCGTTTCTTTTATGATCTTAATAATAACATTTGTAACAATAAGAACATTTAGCATATTTATTTATTTATATAAATAAAGTAAAGAGCAACAGTGAACCATCAGAGTATAACAAAGGGCCTGAAAATTTTCTTTTTATTCTATATTTTTGTACTTTATAAGATATAAATATATTTGGAGGGATAATTCTCTATAATAAACCTGTAAAACAAGCTTGACTGACTTTCAAAGAACCTCAAGATACAAACTTCTTAAAAATCATTTAAAAAAATAAACTTTGAGACGTTCCAATCCTGGATTCATTTTTTTAAAATTAAATTCAAAAATGTTTTCTTCATCCCAAATGGAATTTAAATGTTGTCGTAGTTTGTATCTTCAAAGAGTCATTGTCGATGGAGATGCTGTGGCCAGGAGGGATCTTCAGTAGCAGTCAGTGTTGCAACGACTCTGCAGAGGCCTCTGACTGAAGACAGTTGACATGACTGTCACGACATGCAAACAGCTCGATTTCCAGACAGCAGGGAGGACATGAAACCATAATATGTCCTGGAAGATCCCATCAGATGAAGGCAAACTCTGCTAACCAACCTCGTTTGCTTTTGCTTCCCCTTTTTAAATCTCAACATTCTCGAGATGTTGGAGTAAGGGATATAATTTTTGTCCGCTATGATGGATTGAAGGAAAGGTTTAAATTTCCTCCTTCTTTCTCATAGTTGAAATATTATTTGAGCTTCTGAGACGCTAATCAGCTACTTCCAGTTGTAAAGATAGCCTGTTGCCATGGTTACAGATCACAACTGCCCAAAAGTAATGAAGTTGGAGCCAAAATTTTTCTAGCTGCACAGCAACCAAAACCAGGAGTAATTGTTTGAAAAAGCAACAACTCAGCCGAAGAACTGAACAAAAGTCAACCAAGAGAAAAACAAACAGAAACGGCGTAAGAGAGCGACTCCAACATCAATTCAGCATGAATTCATCAAAAATAGGAGTGATTACTCCAATAACTTCACAATAATGCAATGAAGTGTCTGAGTCAGTGATGTCATAAAATGTTCCCAGTAAGGCAATAAGTTATTGCTCAGAAAACAAAGGAAAGGTGAGATTGCACGTCTTTAAAATTAGATATTTTTGTGCGTTTTGATAATCAAATATTAATTATAGTAGTTTAAGTGATATAGTAATGCAAAAACATGTTCTCAAAGACCAATAAACATTAAACTTTAAAATATCCCAAGTGAATAAACAAAACAACCAATTTATTCCGACAGGCCTAATGGTACTGTCCTCATAAGTCAGCAAAAATATGTACAAAACATGTTTTACTTAGAATAAAGCTTACATGCTTTCATACTTAAATGAATGATTGAATACCTTTGACCCGATAACCACAGAGCAGAAGCCGTGTTATCATTTGTTTTAATTTAATGTGGATTAAAAAGCTGCAGGTGGATCTGGAGATGCTTACCCAGCTCCTCCAGTGAAGGTATACTGTACAGCTGGTCGTGGTTGTCAGAGATTTTGCCGAGGCATCGGTTCATCTGTTGCTGGCTGACGGGAGTCAGTGGTCTCCTAGGCAACTCCAGTCGGCTCACGATGGCCTGGAAGCGTTTAAAGGTCAGAGGCGGGTTGTTGTTGTTCATCTCGATTATCCTGCAGGGATGAAAACAGCAGAGGAGGATTACATCTCTGATGCATTTAAAGTCGGTTTATTCCAGGAATTCAACCTGGAAACTGAAACTCATGAATTATAGAGAGTCATTAAAGCACAGACTGAGGTTTATTTTCGGCTATCTTCCATGGTAAACAATTAAAACTACGGAAACTATATTTGCTGAAAAGTAATTTATTTATTGGTAGAACTTAAAAAAGCTACTTTCCAGACTACATTTTGTAGATTTTTTTCCTGCAACGTTTTTATTGACATTTAGGGAATTTCAGTTCAAAATAATAGAGTTTTGCTATCTGTGTTCCACAATAATGGAGCTATGTGATGCTAAAACTGGCTTTACATTTCTGAAGTGAACTGTTTAAACCATTTCAAAGATTTTGAAATTTTATTTTTAAAATCTAGAACAAAACTTATCAAATAAGGAATTTATTTTGCACAAGGTTCCTTAAATCTAGAATAAAACCCCACCTGTTGATACATTATTAGTAAAACATTAATCAACATTTTGATGTTACATTTGACAAAATGTAATGCTTCAGTTAATGACTGTGTGTTCCGTGACTTTGCATTTTTGTGTTTTTATGACGTAAAGCACTTTGAAATGTCTTTTTTTTATACAAATAACCTTTTTAATTTTATTTGTTTTATGCCTTTGTTTAGCATTTTATGCCCAGTTTCAGAGCAGCTCCACCCTGCGCTTAATGAAGAACATCTGAGTGAATCAGAACCAATCTGTGTTTTCATCAGCCCGTCTGGCTGCTGCAGTCTCAGTTTTAAACGGATCAGCTGCCCTGTGGACTTTTTTAAGTTTCCTTCTTACACAACCTGCTCAGGATCTGCAGCAGGGATGGCGTCCCATTGGCTGGGTCCGCTCTGAATGAGCGCATTTTCACAACGCTGGAACGCACAAAGCCCAGCTTCACCCAGCTGGTACACTAACACACAGGCCGGCGGTAATCCGCTGGTTACATAACGCTGCACTGGTCATGCAGCAGCGCAGAGAGGCATGGAGAAAGTTCTTCACTCTCACTCGTTAAAACCCACTTATCCGCGCACATGGGTGCAGTATGTGACCTGCAGTGGCAGCAGCCGGCCACTGGGGGCTCCACCGAGTCTGACACTCTGGAGATTCACTTCAGCTGTGACTCAGAATATTTGACCAAAATTTATTTATCTATAAAATAAATTTCTATAAGTTAAATTTTTCTTAACATCCCAGTTATTTCTGTGTTTCTACCATATTTTTATATTTATTGAGATATACTTATTATTTTATTCAATTATTTGACTTGACTTTAAAAACTGCTATTTTTTTTTTAAACTTTCTTTTGTGAACAATGAGAATAAAATGAGTTCTGATTTTGAATATAGTGTTAAATTACATTACATTAAGCTACCATGCTTCATTAAGAATGTCAGATGCAGCCAGAAAGACCCAAAGTTACAGATTTTACCATGATAAAGCTCCAATTTGTAGCTGCGTACAGTTGCAATTTTCTGGCCGATCTCCAGTCTTTAAATAATATGAAAATGATTTATTTTCTAAATGACACCATCAGGTGTTATAGATAGAGATGCATGGACACGAGATTAATATCTCAGATTGTAATTCCTGAGAATAAGTCTGACAGCACTTGAACTCCTCTAGATATATACTAAAGTTCCTATTTTATTAAAATCTCTACAGTTTCTCTCTTTTCTTTTAGCAAGTGCCCAGGTCTGTGATGAAAATACACGAATATCATCATCAGTTGTTCTAAAAGTGCTAAAAAATATTTCTTTATCCACACATTTCTTTAGGATAGAAGTTGTTTTTAGTTTAAACTACCAGAAGAAAAAAAGACCTGTCTCAGATCAGCAGTTATTAAAAACTCTGTGGAGACACGAGAAGCTCATTCCAGGGGAAATAAAGAGAATTTTTTAATTTAATCTCATTTTCCTCATAAAACCATCTCCTTTAAATGATACCCCTTGCTTGTGGAAGCTGAATCTCACTGTGAATCTCAGACCTGTCCAGGTTGTAGAGGGTGTGCGAGTTCCTGACCACCGTCTCCACTCCAAACTCCTGGGCCATCTTGATGATGGCGCCGTCCCTCTCCTTCCCGTAAGGCTCCGGGTCGTATTCGAACGTCAGCCGGGTCACGCTCCATTCCTGAAGTGGGACGAAACAGGAGCAAAGGTTTGTGGAAAGAATAAATAAAACCGAATGAAGAAAGAAAGAAATGCAGCTAAATCAATAAGATTTTTCATAAATATATGTCTGTATGTTTTTATGTGGTGTTCATCATTTAGACGAAGATGAAAACGAAGACTTAGATTAAGACAAAGATAAAGATTTAGATGAAGACAAAGATGATAATTTAGATCAAAACAAAGATTTAGATGAAGATTTAAATAAAGACAAAGACAATGAGGATGGTTTAGTTGAGACAAAGATGATAATTCAGATGGAGGCAAATATGGTGGCTTAGATTTAAATGATGACAAGGTGATTTAGATTAAGACAAAGATCATGATTTAGTTGAAGATGACAAAGAGAAAGATCAAGATGACGGCAAAAAGCAGTGGAAGAGAAAGACAGGGGCGATGTCTCAACCACCGTTTCATTATCAGTTTAATTGGAACGTAAATAGGACCACAAACATAAACAGCAGACTTGGGCATTCCCATTTATTAAGCTTGACTAAAAACAAAAGAGTGAGCCATTTCCTGTTCTAGTTGTAATTATACACAACAAACAATCGAAACAAAGATGAACGACATGAAAAATGTAGATCATCTGTTTCACTTTTATTGTTTTATTTCTTGACTAGACAAACTGGCCAGGCCCTGATTTACAGACACATTTCTACAAAAATAAGATTACAATGGACTCCTGGTATATATGGGGGTTAGGAGTTGCTCAAATCCATGAATACTTCAGACTTGATATAAAACCCCTTATAACATACTATTTTAATAGTTCAAACTCCAAATATACCTTAATATGCATTAATAAACACAGTAGAAACCGTCTTAGGACAACTGCAGGAGCTAACATCCACAGTCTTCCTCATCTTCAATGGAGGGTTTCAACCAATCAGTGCAAAGGAAAATGAATGGGATTCCTGGATTGGCTGCTTTGCAAATGACAACATCCCAAACTAGCATTACACCCAGCTCCATTTTCTTTTTAATATGTTAGATATGCTCTGCAAACTTTCTCTCAAATAATTTGGCTGCATATTCCATGACAAACAGTTTGAACACAAATAAATCTGTATATTTACACAGCAGAGGAAAATTTGTGACATGAAGAAAACATTAGATCATAAATAAACTTTCAAGCACACCCAACATCACCACAGGTATTCAATCTGCCTCATCGTTGGTAAACCAGAACAAAAGAAGTGGATAAGCCAGTTCTAAGAGGCTGAGGATGGCAGATAAAAACAAAAATACATCTGATTGATTTACTCTTCAAGAACTTCCAAGCCAAAGAATGTCCAGCAAGCTCTGTCAGCAAAAAGATTCATTTTATTGTCGACTAATGGTTTATTACATTAAAATGAGTTCCAATCAACTAGCAAATAACGCCCGTTTAGACCTCCTTTCAGTGTTGTAGTTTGGACGCCATCCAGAAGAGGGCGCCACTGGTCATCCTTTAGAGGCACCACAAATTTGATACAGGAATAAAGATGGCGGCCAGACAAAACTGTAAGGAGAAACGGCCCAAACAGAGTCCAGTTTGGGACACAAAAATGCACTTTTTATGCGGTTCTGTTTGGAAATATAATCACTTGACAAACGCATTAATTTAAGTTTCACCTTAATGGCAAAATTCACGTGTCAAGTTATTAAAAATTTACTGATGTGCTACGAAGGTGAGGAGGATGTGACGACACAAACCCAGAGGAGATTACACAGAAAAACTCTAACATAATGGGAAAAAACATGATGGGATTTCATAAATTAATGCAATTCATGGAGCTACAGAAGATGTTTATGTATGAATATCTTTGCGTTAATGACGAATCAAGCATTTCACATATTTTACTCTTTCAGCAGCCTAAGAGTTTTCCGTTTTCTTATGTTTTATAAATATATTTAAGTTTAAAAATATGAGAAACCACCATTTTCTCTTTATTCAGTGAGCATCTAATACAGCCGACACAAAATAATGTATTTTTTAATTTAGCGTATAAGATGTAGAACTTCATGTTACTGACAGACGGTCGATACTCTTGAAACAAGAAAAAAGACCTCAGGTTCTTAAGAAAATGGCAGTTTATCAATGAATTAGACGATTAATAGGATCAATCAATTTTAGATTAACTCATTAATTGATAACATGCATCCTAGTCCAAATGCATTTCCCCATTACAAATAAACACATTGGTGTTTAATCACCACATTCACAGAGATCCTGGTGGAGAACATGACATGTGCAGGAACACCGACCTTAAAGAGCCTCGGGAAGACCTCGGTGGGCTGACCTCTGACCACAAACAGCCTCGAGTTGAGCTTCTTCAGACTGTTGTCCAGGTCCTCCAGAGACTCCAACAGAAACCTCCACAGAGAAAAATTATCACATGTCACACAGCTGCAGAGATTCATTTGTTACGAAGCTTCTCCTGATGTGATCTTTACTGTCTCCATGGATACAAAAAGCAGGCTTTGAACTCCAGAGATGTATATTCTAATATCATTGAGCCCAGGTTGTAGTTTATGTCCTGAAAACTTGCAATTATCCCAACTGTCTACCTTTTTTCTTCCACTCAACTTTCCATTAATTTATTGCATCCAACGCTCTTTACAGCCACCATCTTTGACAATCATTTTCTGGAGGCTCTTTGTATCCCTGAACCTATATTAGCTATTTTGCATTTTAAAAAGGTGTTTTAATTAGTCTTCTGCAACATTCTACTGTTCGTAAAAACTGAAATTTCCATTTTTAAAACCAGCAACATAACTTTTACTCACTGGCCTTCAACCCAACTGAGACTTGATTTTACTGGTATGGATTTCATCTCTTTAATTGAGTTGTTTGATTCTGTTTTGAATTTAGTTTTTAATAAACTGCGTGCTTATCTTTGTCACTTTTTTTAATCTTATTACTGATATTCAGCACTTTGCTTCAGCTGTGACTGGTGTTAAAGCGCTTTATAAATAAAATTGATGATTATTTTTATTTACTTTACGGCCTAATGATCAAAATTAGCACAAAGGCGTTGAAGTATATCCCTGTGAATGTAATGAACCTACTTACGATTTTCTCTGTTTGATTTGAATTAGTAAGATAAATTAGCTTCTTGATTTTTGAGACGTGCCTGCGAAAGAAGATTTGTTTATGTTGCTGTAGAAATGCAACAATCTGACAATAATCCCGAAATTGCCCCGAATTAATTAGGTCACATTAAGGATCAAATTGCTTTTCTGTAAACGTACACACTGAAGTAATATTTGAGGATCAATTAAAATTGTGACTTTTGTTTGTGGAGTTTCTTATGAGCTAGTTTTAGCTAACAGAGCGGAGGCCAAGGCCTTAACTCTGAGGACTGCACATAAAAACATAAGAACCCTCGACCTGATAAACCCTCCGAACGACATAAATAATGTCCTGGAAACAATTCAAAGTAACTGTAAGGTTTATGAGATGATGTCAAAAAATGTCAGACCTCCATCTGTTGATCCCGACGTTAGCGGCTCCGGCGAACCAAGGGTCCAGGACATAAACACAGCGTACCGTGTCCGCTCCGTTAAGGGCCTCCTGCAGTGCCGGATTATCATGCAGCCGAAGACCTTTGCGGAACCAGTGCACGGAATTCACCACCATGCTTCCCTCTTATTCCACCATCAGAATAAAATCCACCAGAAAGTCAGCATTAATCCAGAAAAACGGGGACAAACGAGGACATCAGCGGGACTTCAGAAAACTTTACCAGCAGCAACAACCGGGGTTTACTGAACAGCGGGCGTGCCTAGTTGTTGGCTTGCTCCCTGATTGGACAGATGGAGAAACGTCAAGATGAATTACAAAACTGGGCTGCTGTGATTGGCTGGGTCGACAGATGGCAGAGAAAAGCTGTAAGGTGACAAGCTGTGTCACGTTTTTGTTTGCCTCGGATGTAGGGTTGAGCAGGTAGGGGTGAGATAGAGTGCGGGTTACAGACAAATGAAGGCTCTCATTTCAGCTGTGTTCACATTATTATAGGGGCCATGTGATTTATATAGCACAGTTTATAAAGGTAATTTGATTCAGTTATATAAATAAATACATCAAACCTTGGTAAACAAATTTAAGCATCAAATAGCGTGTTTCATATAAAACTAATTTTAATATTAGGCTAAAAAACAAGACAAAACTATTTTACTCTATTTACAAACAACCATAGAAAAAAGCCAATCTACCAGTAATTACAAAGTATCGCTAGCTCAGAGAAAATCAGCAGTAACTATCAAATTATGGATTTTTTAGTACTGATTTGTGTTTAACTAGTGAGCTTGCCAGAAGAAAGTCTGTTCTATCTAAACAATATAATAGCACCCCTTGCAAAGTCACATCTAAATGAAAAACTTTGATTCCAAAATATTCTACTCATCCCTAAGGAAAATTAAATGTTGTAAATGATATCATCCAACTCTCTTTAGTCATTGTGAATGATGATTGTGCAGGCAGGAAAAATCTTCAATCTTCAGTAGCAGTCAGTCTGGCAACAAATCTCAAGAGGCCTCTGACTGTAGACTGCTGTTGTATGACAGCCTCATGACCGTAAAGACACACCAGCAGCTCAGTATCTGCCCATCAGTAATGATATTCCATGGTGATATGTCCTGGATGACACCATCACTTATTAGCAAGCTCTGCTAATCCACCTCATTTGCTATTTATTATTTTGGTCATGCTCTGCATTTATTAAGCCTCTTTTTCAACACCTTTGGGAGTCATAGTTCAGGCGTTATTTGAGCTTTTTGGATGGTGTCAGCTTTTAACAAAACATTGTTGCCACAAGCAACGATTCTACAAACATTGCAATGCCTCAACCAAAACAATTATGGACAAAACAAACAAGTCAGAATGCAACAGATCTACTCCAACATACTGCCAAGATTAGTGTTTCAAGTCTACATGGGACCAAATAATCAGAGTTGTTTTTCTGATTTTATGCACAATTTGTGAATTGTTATGCCCAAATATTTGTTTTGCTCTTATTTTAAAGTGATATTCTTAGAGAAGCAACTGTGGCTGCCACTTTCAAATTGAAATCCTTCATTTTACAGCTGTCAGTCTTCACAGCACATCCCAACATAGTCATTCCAGAGTCTGGGCGTTCACTGCTCAGAAACAAAAGAGCTCCACCTCTGAGCCTGCAGGCCCCAGCATGTTAGATGTTACAGTTCAAAATAAATAGACCCAAATATGGATGCTTGGAATAGTTGAAAGTTATTTATAAAAATATGACATACTAAGGGTTTGTAAAGGTACATCTGGATGAACAAGACTTCTGGGTGGAAGACATGAAAGTTGAGAATGGAGGGTGACTTCAGTAGTCGCGTTTCCATCACAAATTTGCACAAAACTTTGCCAGTATCTTGCTAATGTGAGGGGAAAAAAATACAATTTCACAATTGCAGTGTTTCCCTTAAATAAGAAACGCAATTAAAAATCATGCAAATAAGTTTGTTCATATCAGTCATTGAAACAAATGCTTCCTTCAACTACTTCCTGTTGGCTTCTTTGTCATTTGCACCAGTGTATGAAGGGAACCAGGATGGATTCAGATGTAACTTAGTGGTTTAGATGTTATTACCATAGTATAAAAATCCTTTTAAAATAAACAAAGCTTAGCCTGCTGACCCGCCAGGCTGATAAAACACTGGGGGAACCTTGACTTCTAGAGAGCAGAAGTTTTGAGTACAAGCATTACAAGTTTTGAGAAGACAGACATGAAGTCCTCCTTTCAAACTGCAAATGTGTGGACTCGTCTTATGGCAGAAAACTTCCCCCATAGGACCTTTTGAATCAGCTGCGTTGAGCAGAGACTCATGTAAAAAAACAAAAACATTTATGATTAGAGGGAACATCGTATGCCAGTGGTCTCAAACTCCAGTCCTTGATATGTAGAGTCCTGCAACTTTTAGTCCAACACTTGAATTATATGGCAAAACCATCACACCAACATGCCTTCAAGCTAATAGTGGAGCCAAGTGTGCTGAAGCAAAGACATCTAAAAGTTGCAGGACTCCGTCATTTGGAGTTTGAAATCACTGCTTTATACCAATTAAGTATGGTTTTGAAGTATGATTTTGATTTTTAGCAAACTTGGGAAAAACCAGATCAACTAAACCAGGGGTCTGCAACCCTTGGCTCCTGAGTCACATGTGGTGCTTTGGCCTCCGTACTGTGGCTCTTAAAAACCAATTAGGACAGGTTTTTGATAATATTAAGAAAAAGTGGTATGAGGAAACTTTTTGTAGACAAATTAAATTTCTTAGTGGCGATGGCAAAAGTGGCTCTGAACTGAAATAGGTTTCCGACCCTTGAACTAAATACATTTACAGAAGCAGAAGTTCTGGTTTAATAGTGGCCTAAAGGTCAGTTGTACCTCAAATCTGAGTTTGGATAAGCCTGAAGTCTATTCCATCTGACCTTTTGTCAGTTGTCTCATAATGGCAGAGTTTATCAAAAGGAAGTTTTATGCAACAGATTGAGATAAAGAGCATTTCAGTCATCCGAAGCTTAAACTTCATTTTGACACTAGTGCCATCTTCTGGACAAACTGAAGTTCATTTTGGATGAACAGTTGAAAACCACAGCAGCTTTCAGTCCTGATCCCTGCTTTTCTCAAAAGGATTCTGCAAGATTTCACCAATAAAGTTTTTGCGGAAAGAATCCTGGCAGCACACAGATTAGAAAGTTAAAGATTCCTCAGCTGAAATTTGACAAGTTATTCTCAAAACAGTAACTTTAGGGTCATGCATTTCTGTAACTAGTCCCAAAAAGATGGCACATAAAAATTGAAGACTTCTTCCAAGTTCAGACATTAGGCACTGAATTAAAGTTGCACGAATATCCTATGGTATAGGAGACAAACCTAAGGTCCTCATAAAAATTTAGTCTAGTGCATCTACAAGTGGCTAAGGCTAAAATAAGTCTAGTGGACCATGATCACGAGAACCACCAAATTAAGTTTCTCTTTTATGCCTTAAGACACAAAGCATTGAGTTGTTTCTCCAGACATTTTATTACAAGTTTTGATGCAGCAGCTCATCCCTGGAGACAGACAAGAATCAGCATAAGCCATCAGACACCAACCAGTCCGTGAAGTGAGCCTCACCACAGAGAGCTTCAGGACTCTTCAGGACCCTAACCTCTTCTGGATGGTCAGGATGTTTCCCTGGATAGTGAGGCTTTTCCCAGGATGGGGAAACAATAGTGGCTGAAGGACACTTGGTTCTGTTGGGGTGTAGCAGAACTGGCTGAACCTCAACTCCATGCGGGAACGCGACCTGGATTTGAAGGCGTAGACTTGATCCTCGTCATCTACAGGAGTGAAGATCAGCTTAGGGTCTGGTACCGCTGGTACCAGATGAAGAGCTCCAGCTCTCCTCTGCAGACTGGTGAGGGCTGCTGTCACCTGGAGCCCCCTGCTGGCCACTCTGCTGGGTCCCAGGGGTAGAACTGCTGTCAGAACCTCCAGTTCCACTGGTTCTACTGTAGTACTGAACTACTGGCTAACTGCCGTAACTACCAGAACCAGCCTGTCCACTGGGGTTCTGGTAGTCTGCCTGAGATGGGTTCTGTTCCGATGAAGAAACTATACACAGTAGTTAGTTGTCTTTATTCTGTAACATGGATCATTGTTTAAAGAAAATAAAGGAGTAAATTTCTGCCAAAAGAAAACTCAGAAACTTTGAGAATAATCTTAGAAATTTCCTTAAAAAGCAAGAAAATTTCTGAGCTCAAAAGGAAAACAAATCTGACATTTTGAGATTAATCTCAGATATTTTCTAGAAAAAAACCCCTCAAAAGTTCCCAAGTCTTTCTTTCTTTCACTTTTTTTTTTTTTTACATTTGAAACTCCCAAGTTTTCCCATCTATAATGATTCTTTGAAGAATTTGAATTAAACATTTAATTTTCCTTTGGGATCAATACATTATTTTTGAATAGTAAGAAAACACTTCTTCCCATTGATACCACACAATTACTCTATTTAATTTAATACATTTTCATGACTTGTGGGACTTTCAGAAGAATCGTATTATGGTTTAAAAGCTTGACTTTCTTCTACAGGAGGAATTGGATTTTTTTTTTTTTAAATAAAAAAAAACATTAGTGTTAAATTTAGCCTTTTAGGAACAATTGATTGAAATAATATTTTACATTTTAATTCATACAATATATCTATTCTGCTGAAGTACAAGCTGTTAAACTTTGGTGACAGGAATGGTTTTCTGTCTGGAGCTCTCTGTGTTCTGCAGATTGGTCACTAGGGGTCAGTGTTGTCAAGCTATTTATTTTTTTCAACTTATAAAAGTCAAAGATATGAGATATTACTTTGTCAAGTTTGATTTGTTGACTTTGCATTTTGCAGTTCACAGATAAAAACTCCTTTGATTTGATCAGTACAATAATACTTAAGCAAATATTATCTTCAAGATTCTATTTATATGTCTCTTTGGAGTATATAGGGCCACATAAAAAGTGGAGGAGGACTGGATTTGGCCCCTGGACCTTGAGTTTGACACCTGTGCCTTAACAGATTCATGAGCAGCAACAGTTATTTTTCTGCTGTCATTGCCTTATTCCTTTCCTTTGTGTGTTAACTCAAACGTTCATGCTTCAGGGATGCAAAAAGCCAAAACTCCTGCCAATTTGGTCCACAACTCCCAACTGCATTACAAAGTAGACTGAGTTGGTTAGTTACTAGTTACATTTACTCAATTACATGAGTAACTTTTTGGACATAAATGTAGTTTTAGGAGTACTTTTACTATGCTTTTTACTTTTCATTTTTACTTCACTAATTTTATTATGAAGTATCTCTACTCCTGAGTAGAGATACTTCATTCCACTGAATGAAAATCAAACATGTTTTTACCAAAAATTCTCCAGACACAGACACACAATGATTTGAATTGTTTTGTTTTTTTTGCTTGATTTTGCTATTTGTTGTTACTTGCTATAATTTTTTGTAATTTTCATCCTTAAAATACCAAAATTTCCACTTAATTTTATATTTTGGTCTATCTGATTATGTAATTTTTAAATATTAAATGGTTCACAATTTGATCAGCTACTCAGTACTTGAGTAGACTTTTAACCAAATACTTTTTTACTCTTACTTGAGTAATTTTTTGGATGGCTACTAGTTAAAGTAAAAAGTATGTTGAAATAGTGCTACTCTTACTTGAGTATAATTTTTCTGTACCCTGCCTACAAAGATTATCATGTGAACTAATAATGATGACAGAGACTATGTTAAAATAACCAAATCATAGTTGAGTTGCATAATTTATCATTAACGCAACATCACTGGAGCATTTTGTATCATTATTACATCATGAACACCAACCAAAGCACAAGGCTGCCTCCACATTCAGGAGAAAAATCCATCATTCTGGTTGTTTTGGTATAATAGAGGTCATTACTTCCTGCTCAATCTCAGCAGCAGTTAGGGAAATCTAAGGGAAAGGCTCTGCTGATTTGACTTCACAGCACCACAGTCCATCTCTTGGATGTCATGCAAACGTGTAAGACTGTGTTTCAGGTGGAACTTCATCATCACCATGAGTCTGGAAACCTCTGTGTCATTATGTAAATAGAATCAACAACGTGTTTCCTCCTGCTGGAAGATTTTTAGATGGGTGTATTTGCCCAGTAAAGTGCCCTGCGGAATATTCACTCCTCTTTGAACTTTTCTCAGTTTTTGTTTCCTGACAACTATAAATTTTAATGCATTTTTACTGGAATTTTATGTCTTAGACCAATTCAAAGTAGGGGCAATTGTGAAATGGAAGAAAAAAGGCATGGTTGTCAAACAGAAATGCTTAAAGTGTGGTGTGCATTTGTATTCAATTTCCACGAATCAATTCCTTATGTAATCACCAAGCTGCAGGTGTTCCTGGGTGTGTCTCTATCAGCTTTGTGAAACTGGAGACTTACAATTGAAGCCAGAAGTTTAAATACACCAAATAAAAAGACAAAAGCTGTGCTTCCATTATAAATGTGCACAAATCTTTGTGTATATTCTGCAAATGTCAAACAAATACAATTTTACAATTTTGTTTCCATTAAATAAGAAATAAAATTAAAATCACACGTCAGTAAGCTTGTTCACGCCATAAATAATTAAAAATCAAGACAGCAACAGCTACATGAGATATATTCATAATTCAGTCATGGTGATAGCTCCTCATCTGTCAGTCAATCAGAGTCCCGTCTTATTCAGGTGTTGGCGCAACAAGCTCCGCCTACTTGGGAGCAGACATATGCGGCATTTTGCGGAAATTGTAGATTCAACATGTTCGACTGACACACTTTTTATGATCCTGTCCTCTTCTTCGGCGTTTCTAGCAGTAGTAACATCCGGTGTTGACCACATGACTTGTGTGATGCAGATAAAAGTGTTTCCACTTTCCACTGCAGTTTTGCGAAATACAAATATTTTGATACAGATGAAAAACCACCACATCCTAACAATTTTTTAATTGATCTTTTTTTTATAAAGCCAATTTATGTTATGGTTAATAGAAACAGAGCTATGTTCACCTTTTTTCCCCCACTTTTTGAAGTTAAAGTAAACCAAACTTCTCTTGCCTTAGGCTAGAACTTCCAAACTTATGTCCACAATTATGCAAGTTAATGTCTTCAGAATCAGAAATCCATAAAATTATTCCCCCTTTTTTTGTTTTTTTTTTTTAAACAATGAGAGAAAAGCCAAGTTGATGATATCAGGGCATCGGAAGTTTCTGATCAGTTAACTGAAGCATTTGAGTTAATTGGACCTGTGGATGTATTTTAAGGCAACACCTGGAACTATCTGCTTTCTTGTTTGACGCCATTGGAAAGTCAAAATGAAATCAGCCGAAATATCAGGAAAAGATTTGAGGAGCTGCAGAAACCTGATTCATCCTGGGCAACAGTTTCCAGAAACTTGAATACCTGAATTCAATTTTCATAATAATAATAATAATAAAATAATACACCCGGTTTAAAATAAATTGTTTATTTCTGAGGGAAATCATGTTTGAGATGATAGAAAAGACAATAGTAATAATAATAAAACGTTTGCAGGATTCTAAATAATAACTATAAAATCCACCATTGAAACACAGTGAACAGTTTATGTTGTTTTCCTTTTTAGATGAACCTGGTCTCTCTTACTTTGTGTCTCTTACTTACACCCTGACTACTCGCTGGTACAATGCAGTTATGTAACCAATCCTTCTCCATAATCCCTCCAACCCCCACTAAACTCTACTCACTTTCTCTAAGGGGTGGTGAGGTGGGGGCTTCTCTATGTCCAGATTGCTATAGTGGAAGCAGCATGACTTGTTAATCTTAATCTCAGCCGACTTTGGTGCTGAATACATTATAGAGCTTAAATCACGTGATTGTAGTATTACGGTTAGGAAATGGAATAAAAGAAACAGAGAAAATATCAAAACTAAACAGCATATGATGAAATATGCACCTAAATGATAATAAATGAGTTGGATATGAAGACGGATGCAAAGTATATATATATATAAAAGTGATAGCTGGTGAGGCACCGACTTAATTATAATCGGATTTGCAAATCTAGACCACCTGGATGTTATTGTTTACTTAAGGAAATTTCGCGCATGCGTACAATGCTGGAGGGCAAAAAGACTATTTTTTAACATGTGATGCTTAGCCGCGCCGCTGCCGCAGAATAATTCCGTTATCTCAAACTTAGACATGTAGATATTATTAATTTCGTGCTCTGCTTAACAGCAAAGGGAGAAACCGTTAAAGTACAACTCAAAACCATGTCCTTCTCGCTCTCCGTATCAGAACAGCTACTGTATGGCTAGCTCGCTGTTACTGTCTCTTACTCTGCAGTTGTGGAGTCACAATGTCTGGGTTCATGAGCGCCCCCAGCGATGAGGCAAGAGAACTGCCTGCCTGCCTGTTTGATGTTTGTTGTGAATGACTTATACTCACAGACTAACGAAATAATTAGTCCAAGTTTGTCATTTATTGAATGTTCAGAAACTACAGTGGCTGTGATCAAAGGTAAACAAAGGTAAAATAACTGAACTGGTGATCAACTCTAAACCACTTGCACATTTTTACTCTCCGTCTCTCTTTGTCAAAAGCACAGCCGTTGCCATGGCAACCTCCTGCGCTCCACAAGCTGACCAAAGGTTATGTTAAAAACATAACATTCAGTCCATCAGGTTTTCAGGCTTGATATTTATTTTGCGATCATTAATAACACCTGGACACAGCGGTGGTTGATAAGTTAATTTTAAACTCCTGCTCTGCTAGTTATTTTAGTAATGGAACCGAAACGCACAGAATTGCGCAACACCTTGTTGAAACAATAATTACTGAGATTATTATTGTTGTTGGGTCATTAATTTGAGCACGTTTTGTAGATTTTTTGTTGTTGTTGTTGTTGTTCTTTAATTAAGTTACGAAACGTTTTAAGGAGTCAGAGGAGGACGTGCTGGTCTCAGCGTCCTGGCGGCGTTCAGTTTGTCACCTAATGCCGAGATCGACTCAAAACCTTCCGCGATCGATGTATTGCAGCCCTGCTCTAGCAAAGCACGAACAGCTCAGAAACAATATGAAAAGGGAAAAAAGTTATTTATTAACTGATTAAGTTCTTTTTTGATTGTTCTTGAAAAACTAATCAGTCACTGCTGATTAGTGGGTGAACTTACGGCTACACAGTGAACCCATTGATTTTTTTTACAGCTGACAGCCGCTCCTCTCTCTTGCAGGTTCTGCGGACCTTCGCTAATTCTTTTAGGTGGTACACTGTACCCTACCCTACCCCCCTACTTTCTCCCCTT
>NW_006800148.1:677758-711552 GCF_000485575.1 Poecilia formosa
CAGAATTTACACATAACTTTGTATCTGTTTCTGTCAGATTCAGTTACTCAGCCTTTTAAACAAATAACTTTTTTAAAATTCTTTCTTCAGTTAATTTTTGGATGGCTACATTTTGTTTTTACTTGAGTAAAAATATGTTGAAGTAGGGCTACTTTAGCTGAGTACAAGTTTGGGTCAGTCAGATTTGAGCTCACTTTATTTATTTATTATTTCTTTTAGTTGTTATGTGCATCACTTTTTTTTTTCATTTTAATTGTCACCCATTTGCCTAGCCCCCCTGTCCCCATCTCCTATCAACGTCCCTGGTGTCAGCGAGCTTCGTGCTGTGCTCGCTCCCGACAAAAAAACTTGAGTACGCGCGCGCCCCGGCTGCTACTAAGCGCCTGGAGTCTGTCTGAGTCGGAGCTCCGATGTGTTCACCGAGTAGACGGAGGAAAGACGACAAACAGGGACCCTGGCTCCGTCTCCTCGCCGTTCACCCGCTCAGTGATCCGTTGTGAGCTGAAGCAGCCGTCTTTCAAAGGTGAGCGGGGGATTTTAGCGTGATCAGCACCGGGTTTTTCAGAGCAGCCTCCTTCGGTGAAAACAACAGCAGACGTTAGCTTCAGCCATTAGCTCCGTGCTAACAGGAGGAGTGGTTATCCCTTTAAAACGGCGCTGTTTACGGTCTGCAGTCGGGTGACAAGCATTTATAAAAGATCCGCTGGTGCTAACATTGACTGGAAGGTTGTTGAAATTGCACCGGGTTATTTCCTTTTTTGTCTGGTACGGATTGAGCTAAGGGCTAACGGCTAATCTGATCCGGGTTTACTGCACGACGGAGGCCTTTGCTGAGTGTAACGGCGAGAGCACCGACAAACCGGGCCGCTCAGGTCTGCAGAAACTGGTCGGGGTGTGGGCTTAAAGCTTTTCTCTAGTACTTAACTGGTTTTACTGTGGAGAAGGCGTTGAGTTACGTTCACCCAATCCACGGTGATCGTTGTGACTGCACTGAGATCCACGGTCACTGCGTGGGTCTGCAGCTTCTCCTGCATCACTAGGATCGGGTTCATTTACGAAGCACCTGTAGATGGAGATGCTTTTGGCTGTGAGCAGAAAATCAGATAAGTTAGCGTGGTGTTTGGGTTTAAAGGGACTATGATGAGCAAGAACAACCGGTCTGAGGAACCCGTACCATAATACCGGTATGGCAACAGTTTCTTCCCAGTTGCATCTGAACATCCTCAACATATGTTATCGAGCATTTTAAGAGCTAGTTTAGTTCGTCTTTGCATACTTTTTTAGTTTTCAATCACAACTGTTTGAATAAAGCATTTTCCCGCTTCATTCTTGTGCAGGTATTTGTTTTGTTTTTATATGTGCATGCTTGTTGTTATACAGTACAATAAGAAAACATCGTCGGTGTAGGTGTGGCGATAAGACTTAAAATTTTATCACGATATTTTGTGGTACAATCGTGATGAAGAGAAAAGTGATAAGAACTATTTACTTATTGTTTTAGGTAACTATAGGACTGTAACTGCAAGGCGTAGCAATCAGAGCTGGAAAAACACAATAATGCTCTTGAAAAACATTCCCATATATAATATGTTTCTTTAGGACACCAGTCACTAAAAACAGTGTGATTTGTGTCACTAAGCTGCACATGGTAACTGTATTTCATAAATATTTTCAAATGAATTAATATTTATTATTGATCTTTATAAAAAAAAAATCAATAAATGGTAAAAAAAAAAAATAACATTCCTAACAATATGGACAGTTTTGGGTTTTTAAAAAATCATTAATTGTAATTTACCGTGACGATAAATTAAAATCATTATAATAAGAAATTTTATAATAAATGATAAACGATAATGCCCACCCCTACGTCAGTGCAATGATTCCCAAACTATGGCGAGAATTACATGTTGGAGTACATTTGTCTATGCCTGATTTAAATGTTTTGAAAACAGAACTTTGACTGCAACATCAAAATTTATTATGAACTGGAATTTTTATTATTTTTTTTAAGCGCTGCTACAAGCCAAATGATACGCCTATTTTGTATGTATTATCTCAGTTCAACATTTCAGTGCTTATAATGCGTAATCTGTCTTTATTAACATCGATATTGGTTCCATAATTAAAACTGGGCCGATATGAACAACCAATGTTTATTTCTATCTTGTTGAAGTATGTGTTTGAGGAGCGGGTTGATCACTTGGTATTT
Source organism: Poecilia formosa (assembly GCF_000485575.1). NCBI lineage: Eukaryota > Metazoa > Chordata > Actinopteri > Cyprinodontiformes > Poeciliidae > Poecilia > Poecilia formosa. The sequence goes on from NW_006800148.1 coordinate 679,971, forward strand.
GTTTGGTCATGTAGATATCAGTTAAATCAGCCATAATGGCAATAATTATAACATTGGTATTGGCCCATATTTTCATATCGGTGGCAGAACATCATAGTTCTGTTACAAATAAAGATGTAATCATTTATGAATAAGGATGTAATGATTTATCGGCTATAACAACGATATTGGCCGGTGTTAGGAATTTTTTTTTTATGTATTTATTTTGGTTTGATAAATAAAACTGGGCTGATGTTAATAAACAATGTTTATTTCCATCTTGTTTATGTAATTCTGGAGGGAGAGAGAGGTTGGCTATGTATGTGGTATTTATTTGGTCATGTGACGGTGATAATATAAGAAGTTCTTTGTTAATTCCAGGATTGGCAAATTTGACAGCATGTATATGTTTGTACAGTTTTGGCTTAGTATCTGCTGTTATCTTGTTGTTCTTGCAGGAAATGGTCTTTTTACTATGTAAGCTCCAGTTAACAGTTATTTGATTACTAAATTATTTATCGATTATTTAAATTATTTTTTTCAGCCCCCCCAAAGTAGAACTGTTACTTTTTAGTAGAGATGCACCAATCTAATATTAATATCTGTATCAGTCTCGATATTGAAAAAAGCTCTCGATCAGATGTTGGTGACAATGTGTCTGCTCCATAAAGGCTGATCTATTCAGTCTAATTCTATGCTTTGTGCTCTGAGTGATGCCATGCTTTATTAGATATTTTACGTTATATTTAAAATGTTCAAGTGCACTTTCTGAACCATTTGAAATTTTTGTTGCAGTTTATTTTTTACATGTTTGACCATAGTAGTCAACTTATTGTTTTTGTCAACTTCTTAATTATTCATTTTGCATTGGCTGTTATATTTTTAATTGGACTGACTGAACAAATTAAAGTTGTTTTTACATGTTTGACAAAGATTGTGAGGCTATTGGGGTATTTAACTGTCGTGAGTTATCAAATGTGTAATTCAGCATGTTTATGTCTGTAAAAAACATTTTAAGTCAATGTAGTGATGCTTTTCTGTATTGGATCGGTAACGGCTGATACCAAACCTCAGATATCAGTATTGGAATTGAAAAAGAGGATTGGTGCGTCCTAGTTTTTGTTATTATTTTTATTTATTTATTTTTTAACATAAATATAGTTAAAATCACGTTAAAGTGTGCTATATATGACAGACTGACAACTTTAGGTTAATATATTTTTAATACTTATACGTATTTTACTGTGTGCAAGCAGGTGTGTAGATGCATCAGGATGGTGGACGAAGGCCTTTTTTAAGTTTTATAAAAAAAAAACAACACTTTCTGGGTAATTCCAAGCAGAAACCATAAAATAATTTTCCCAGCAGACTTAAACATCCCCAGTATAGCTAAACTAACAGCAGCAAGCTTGTAGCTGCAATTAACCTGCATTCTTCTGTAGCTCTTTATCTGGTCTGCTGCTCCAACTGAACCATCAACCGAACAGTACAAACCTGCTCAGATTCTCTCTAAACATTCATGTTTAGTCATTTGACAAATTAATTGCAAATGGTTTGGGATCCATAATATCTGAAAAACCATTTCAATAGACAATGATTAAGATCAGTTTTCAACATTCTGACATTACCCTACAAATTAAAACTAAAAGCCAAACAAATTTGAGGAATAGTTATTGGATTTGCACCAAAATGCATTATTGCAGGCTGCTAACATCACGAATCAATAGTCTATTGATCCTCTTTAAAACCTAATGAGCTTTTGAAAGCCAAATCCGTTCTGTGCAGAGTTTTATTAAGCCAACACAACGAGCAGAAAAGTAGTTTTCATCTCCTTCAGTTTTCATTCCCATTGGATTCAGTTAATGTGGAATACTGGAAATGATCTCAATCATTATACCATGGCAGTGATATTAAACCTAATCCTGTTTGATAATAATATGTTTTTGTGTGTGAAATGATCTGCCTTCCAGTCTTCTCTCTTATAGTTTCTGTGAAATAAAACACATTCCTACATAAAAACCCAAAAGATGGAGAAAGTGAGAGTTGCTCCATGGTTTCCTGAGTCCAGGTGTCTCCGGTTTCTGGAGCAATCCGGGCCCAGCTGTTGGTTTTCTGTTTTGGTCTGAGGTTTCACGTTGGCATCCATCATTAGGCATATTTTGGGCTGATGGCAGTCCTCGTCGTAAGGCAGTAGGAAACGTTTGACGCTGGGATTTGAGTAATCCTCTCGGGGATCAGTTCTGTCCAGAGTTGGTTGGTTGCAGAACTGCAGCCAAGACGTTTGACATGCTGTGTAACTACAGACACGAAGCTCGGCCTGTGTGGCAGGGTTGACGCAGAGAAACTGTATTTATAGCTAAGTTTTGATAATTTTTACTTGGTCTGTCGCAATAAATCAGTTAACCACATGATTAAGTTTTATTAATGGCTTCCAGTTCCAGTGTTAAATCACTGAATTTTGTGATCTTTGAGAATGTGTTCTTGCATTATTATTCCATTATCATTATATTACTTGAAAATGGTTTCAAAATGACAATATTATTGTTTATCGCAATAACATCTGGAACAATGTATCGTCAAAACTTGCTAATTTTTACAATGCCTGTCGTGATAAACAAATTAATCGCCTGATAAACTAAAGGAAGCTCAATAATTTCCATTTCCATGATTTATTTTTCTGTTTTCTCTTGTTCTACCAATAATCAGATGACAAAAGTCTTCACTTTGGTCTAAAATAGCATCTTAATTTCTAAAATTGTCGCAATTTATTGTTATCGTGACAGGCCTGCTTGTAAAATGTAACTAAGTGCTCGACTCATGCTCCACGAACAGTTAAAGTGTGTGCTGCTGTTGTGACATGCCGTCTATGAGGGGACAGATTGTGCTGTTTCTCATTTTGGTCTTTTTATCTGGGACCATGAGTACCTGGTGAGAAATCACTTCGTTTGTTCTTTTCTTCTTCTCTTCTAAATGGACTTTGTGGAAGCCGCCACATTATCGCCCCCTGTATGGGTGAAGTCCAAAGTGTGTGTTCTGGGGTTATACTGAGCTAAAACATTTCTTTATTTTTATGTATTGTTGAATGATTTGATGATTAAATTTATTGTAATTTTTCTCAGTACAGTGAGATTAAAGTAAAAGTGCTTCTCCAAAAACAGTGCAGTACAATATAAATACAATATAAACATAAATATGGTGATATTTACAACATATACTCAAAAATGGCTTCTCCCCGAATGCAACAATGCACTAATTCATATATATATATATATATATATATATATATGAATTATGTATTTCAGTTGTTGTGATTTATTGATGCTGTTTTAAACAACAAGCAGCGGTAGTTTGGGCCAATCAGATCAGCTGATCTCTGATCAAATTGGCTCTGGTAAATGATGGTTTTCCACAACATCCAGATTGAAATTAAAAGTCAATATTTCAGAACCAAAACATAAATGGCATTCTTGAATTCAGGGAAATAAGTTTGAGCAGCTTCCTGTGGCTTGTTGACCTGCTTAAATACTATGATGGGTGATATCAAAATAAACTGCGGCGAGTTGACCATCAGTGCGCTCATGTTGTTCTGATTCTTCATGATGAGCTTGTTATTTTGGTCTTAAGGTAGACAGATTAATCTGAAGCTAAGTGTGCAGATTTAAACATGGTGATCATAAGATCTGATTTGTTTTGTCCTCAATAAGTCCAAAGTTGTTCATCATCTGGTCTGAGTCAAAGTCAGAGCTCAGAAAGAACCGGTTCATTGGGCAACTGCCAGAAAGAACCAGTGCTAATTTAGTGCTATTACAAATCAAATATTAAACTGCTGCTTTGTAATGTTTTGTAAATAATATCTAATAGTTTAATAGAAATACAGGAAACTTGGTCTGTTTAAGCACCAATCTGCTTTTTTCACTTTTGATACCGATACAGATATCGGAGGTTTAATATCGTCCATTTCAATACAGAAAAGCGTTGCTGAATTGATTTAAATTCTTTTTTATTTTTTAAATAGACATAAACGTACTGAATTGCAAAATGATGTTGCTCAGAGCACAAAGTGACGTCATGTTGCAAAGGCGTCACTTTGTATTTATGTATTGTTGAATGATTTGATGATTGAATTTATTGTCATTTTACTCAGTACAGTGAGATTAAACTAAAAAATGAATAGTTTTTTTTTTTGTTTTGTTTTCCGATATTTGACCCAATACGGTTATTGATATTAAATTGTTGCATTTCTAGTTTTTGTAGGTTCAGACGTGATAATTAGCTGATTTCCTGGAACATTTGCAGTGGATTTAGAGCGCTGAACTCTGGAGTTTGGTCGAATATTTCCAGCTGATGCTCAGATGCAGGATAAGCTGTGATTCTGTGATTCTGAAGAAAAACAGAGACTTCAGTCTGACTCCATCACACCAGGGATGTGAATTTTCATGTTATTAGTTTAAATAAACAAAAGGACTTCCTTTTCATTCTGGTTTTATCAGTCTTGATTTACAGTTAATTATTTAGTTCTCCCATTTGTTTCCTGCATCGTGTGACCTGGTGAGCAGAAACCTGAATGGATTTTGACTCATTGTTGCATTCCTGAGAGTTTTACCTTTCTGCTGCTCAGAGGAGTGAGCTGCCGCTGCTCTGGTTGGTATTTGTCCTTTCAGTGAACTGTTGGGGGTCAGGAGCTGCTGTTTGAGGTCAGTTCTTTGGTACGATTGGGAATGTTGATCCATTTGAGTTTGGACCTTTGAACTGTGAAATATGTGTTACCCAATTTCTCTTGCATTGTCCCAGGAAATCACTCTGATAAAACTGATTTGTTTTGTTCCATTTTGCTGATTGTATGTGTATAAATTGGTGCACCAATGTTTTCAGGTAATCAGAATTAAAAGGGTGTGTAAAGTTTGTTGAATTTTTATCCAAGTATTGAGTTTTTATTTTAATTTTTATCCATGCTTTATTTTGGATATTTATTTATATTTTTGGATAGGATGGAATAAGACTTTATTGTCCAATAAGGTGAAAATTTTCCTTTGGCTCGCCAACCGTAAAAAAACAAACAAAAAAACAACAACTTTCATACACAATATCATTATTTTTGTGCATAGATTAACACGCTTTGCATGCCATTGGTAGATGTTGACATTTAGTTTGGTTAAACATAGAGATGTGCCGATCGATCGGCCACCGATCATAATCGGCCGATTTCCATGGAAAAAGTTTATGATCGGTGATGAACCGATCACCTGTATCTAATTTCACAGCCTGCGTGTGCAGAAGATCTCTTCTTTCTTTCACACTGCGCAAGCGCGCGGCAACAAATCCCAGGCGATGTGGTGAGGAACTCCAGCGCTCAGAGTTTTGTTGAATGTCGTATCTGTTGGGATGAGATCTGTTGTCAGCGGCGGCCATTGATGTAAGGAGAATAGAAGCTTGTTTGCTCACAAAACCATCTACCATGTCAATTAAAACTGTCAGATTGTGTGCTGGCTTTCCCTAAAATCTAAATTTGTCATTCACCTGGCCTGCTTCTCTTTTTCACTTTTTTCTCGCATGCTTATGCACTTTGCGACAAATTTGGTTGTTTAAGGGCTTCTTTAGCAGAGCTTGGTTGAAATAAAACCTTGGAACTGGTTTGGGATATTTAACAGCTTTTGGTTTCTGGTTCTAGTTTTCTGTTTTTGAGAAATTTTATATTTTAATTTTTAATCCATCTCGGTGTATAGCTGTTTGCTTACAGTGATGAGATTGCCAAAGCTCTGCTGCTGATCCCAAAGTGACTTTTATGATTTATTTAATTTATTTATTTTTTGGTCACTTTTAGATCTCTTTGTGAATGTGTGTATGGTTCACATCTTTTGTTTGTTTCATTACAGTATTGATAGGGAGTGAAGCTTTTTTCTGTGCTTGGGTCGGGGATTGTCTCGCCTTTGCTCTGCTCTTCCTACCTCATGACGCCTCCATGGTAATGGACTGTCTAGAGGCGTTGCTATTATTTTTTCCTCCTGGGGATAAGATTGGAAAGCAGAATAAAAACACCAACACTCCCTGAATGCAGGAGAAAATCCCTTTATGTTTACTTTAGGAGCTGAATTTGGTTTCCTGCTGTTGCTGAATCTGTTAGGGTGTTTAGTTTAGTTTAGCCCTGTTTAGTTCACTTTAATTGAATTTGTCTAGAAAATCTGGTTTATTTGGGGGAGGTGTGAATACAGACCAAAAAGTGAACTCTGGTCCGCCTAAAATCCTCGACCTCGGTTGAAGTGAACTCTGTTGTGAATGCTGGGCAGACCAGAGACGCTCCAAAAGCAGAACGCGAACTATAGCGCAAGGCATTCTGGGTAAATGCAACCAAAACAAACAATGCTGCAGGAAGAACAAAGACAAAAAAGAAATACTACACCCACTACAATCTGACACAGCTCCATTTTTGTTTACATTTTGTGAAGAAGGAAGTTGCGCTCATGTCTTCTGAAGTTTTTGTCGTTTCCTTCAGTGTTTTTTTGTGCAGCGCCCCCACAGGCAAGGAGGGGAACAGAGCTTTTGATCGTTTGACACAGAGCGGTGTGAAAACAAACTACAGCAGCAGAAAATGTAAAAAATAGATTATCTATTTTTACTCTCATCCAAATCCAGTTTGATCCTGGAAGTGTAGTCCTCTCACTGCCCAACACCTGACTGTTGGGTTAGCTGGTGTCTGTAAATTGTCCTGTGTGTTGACCTGTGATGGGCAGGTGACCCGTTCAGGGTGAACCCTGCCTCTCGCCCGATGACGGTGCTGCTTACAGTTTGTCTTTAAAAGGCAGTGCAGACTCGGATGCTGAAGTGTTTTTACCGTCAGCATCTTCCCTTTCAGTACACCTGCCATCCATGACGTGCAGAAACGGAGATTTGATCCTCAGCGACGGCGCTGCATGCTTGTGCAAATTAAAAGATCAACTACAAGTTGCAACGTTCAGCTGAGGAAAACACTCAGAACTCAGAGTGGACAAACTTGTTTTTTCTTTGGAGCGGGTGGTAAATCTGAAACAGCAACACAATTCAGATCCGCCTCCATCTTCTGTGTGTTTTCTCCCAGAAAAGAAGACTTGAGGAAGGAAATCTTAATAAAAAAATGTCGAGATTTTCAGCTGTTAGGCTACATCCAGTGACCAGAACTGGGTCCATCTTGATGCAGACGCTTGGTTCTGGGCAACATTTAAATATCACAACATTTTGTGGTGTTATTGTGATAACAACAAAAGTGACTATTAGAATGATTTATTTCTTCTTTTTTAAGCAACCCTATGGCTGCTACTGTATGGCACAACAACTGTAGACCAACAAAAACAAATACCTTCCTAAAATAATGACCCAAGTCATTTTTTTGCCAAAAAGTGGCCATTATTTTGGGAAGATGATGATATGCTTTTTTTAGGTCACCAGTCATATAAAGAGGTGTGATTTGTATCACCATACTGCACAAACTAATGGCATTTAATCATATTTCCTTATTTATTGATTTATATTGATACTCTCATTGAACAAATAGTGGAGAAGATAGTAAAACTAACAAGTAATATAATGGTAATGACATAATAATACAAGAACACACTCTCAAAGATCAATGGACATTTAACACTGGAACTGGAAGACATTTTAAATATCCAGAATAAATAAACAGAACAACAAATAAGAACAAAATTGTCCTTAAAAACGGGGCTAGTTGAGACCAAAGACTTTTATCATCCACATTTTGGTAGAAAAAACAGAAAAACTATAAATCATGCAAATGGAAATTATTGAGTTAGTTTTAATTTATCATTTGATTGATTAATTTATTGTGAGGATGGATTAATTTCACTTTTAGGTATGTTTGTGTTGATCCAACCTCTCTTTCCAACTGCTTACATTTAAAGAATCAGAGCATGTAAAGGAAGAAGTGAAATGTTTACATCAGAGGTCTTGATTTATTTTGCTCTGCAGCACTTGAAGGATTTATTGTTTTTTTGTTTTTTTTAATCAGATGTGCAGATTAGATCTGACCTGTCAGGTATTCCTGTGATATCTTCATTGCTTACGGATGTTTGATGTAATCAAAGCGATTTTCTGGCTTTCGCCGGCTGCTTGCATCCCAGCGTGAGGCCTGTAAGTGAAAAGGACAGCAGGCGTCGTTTCATATGGAAATGCGAGCTCGTGTTTTACGCGGCTCACCCCGCCGCATCTCGACTCGTCGAGTTTGGAGTTTCTCTTTCTGAAGCAACAGCTCACGGATGTTTTCATTAGAGTGACAGATTAAAGATGCTTAAAATGTAAATGACCCGTCTTCGTCCCCTCTTCCTCTTTGTAAACTTCCTGGCTGGAGGTGATGAAGTGTTTGGGTCGCTGCTGATGAACTGCCGCCTGGTCCAGATGGCTCATTGTTGTTTCCCCTCGGCCTGCCCCTTTAATGATGCACTTCGGGCAGGGGCCAGTTTCACCGCGGCTGCTGCTTTACAGCTCAAAGTTGGCATGTGGGACGCAGCGGGGTCTCTTTGTGTCCATGTTTTTCTGCTGCTGTCTGGTACATAATATGACCAGCTGTAGTGGAACGGGTTGCTGAACAAATCCTGCAGCTCGGATCGAAATTATGACGACTTAACGCCAGGGCTGGGCAGTATGGCTTAAAAATAAAATCCATTTTTTATTTTATTTTTTTTGTGTGTCATACCAGATGAAATTTTTTGATTTTTATATTTTTTCCAAAAAAGGAAATTACAAATGAGCAAAATTATTTTCAAAAATTGTCTTTTCTTTCCATCATCCCTTCTGTGAGTCAAATTACAGAAAAATATAATTCTTGTTAAATTTCTGTTAAAGGGGCAGTAACATGTGAAATCACTTTATGTTATTCCCTCATCAAAAACCTGCCTGGAGTGTTGCTTTGATTCTTTCCTGCATGTTTGAAAAAAAAATCTCTCAATCTCCATGGCAACCATTCAGCTGTGCAAAACGCCTGGTTGGACGTAGCCCCGCCTTCAGGACAAAGCTCCTCCTCCAAGCTGCCGCCTCACAGAGCAGCCCTTCCCTTGCCACTCCCTCTCTCGGCTCCTTCAGACTAGCCAGCAGCAATTAGCAAACACCTGGTCGAACTTGATCAGCTGAGTTTATTAAATGAGGTACTTCTCAGTGAAATGCTGGTAAAAAAGAAAAGAAAAGATGTTTAAGGGTTAATAGAGGAGCCATGTTGCAATGACTTCCAGAAGTTTGAGTTTCTTAAAGAGACAAAGGCCCAATTTCAAGTCAAATTTCTTTTTAGTCATAATTACTACAGCATGTTTTATAACAATTGAAGCTAACAGTTAACTTGATTATGCTATAAAAAGACACTGTGGCTGGAAACACATAATACTGCCTCTTTAATTGCAAAATAGTTTCCTAGTAGTTTTGGTTTAATTACTGCTCTTGGTGTGTTTTTCAGCATATATTTTGTCTGCATTCCTCAGTTAACAATTAATAATTACTAAATAGTTGACACTTATTTCAATAATTGTTTCATTAATCATTTCAGCCCTACATCAAAATCCTGGCCGTGTAAATTAAAGGAGAGATTTCTCTCTATTTAAAACTATCTTTGAGAAAATAATGGAGATTTTTTTTCTGCCTTCTTCTTAGTCTGGAGCCGATTGTGGTTTGTTTCATTTTAGTTTGCTGGTTCTGGTTGACTTGGTTCAGTTCTGTGCACAGGAATGAGCTTGTGTTGAAATTCCCAGAAAGTATCATGTGCAAATGCCTTTTAGCAAAATCCCAAAGGAGTTTATTTTTTGTTTTGTTTTGTTTTTTAGTTGCTGTGAGAATACCTCATTTTCGATCTGAGCCAGTTACCGTGGCAAAAGCCAGAAAGAGAAGCGATCTGGACAGAAGGGAAAAGCAGGGAGAAAGTGAAGCATGGTGTCAGGGAGGGCAGCTGGTGGTAGAGCCTGCAGCGAGACGAAGACTGAAATCTGACACTTGCACAACCAGCATTGGGCGAAGGGAGGGGGGACAGAGAGGGAGAAAGTCGAGAAAGGGGAAAATATGCAGGATTTAAGCTGACATAACCGTGGAAGGAAGTGCTCAGGAAGGAGAGGAGGGGGAGCCGATAAGACGCGGAGCAGGAATCAGTTGGAGGTTTGGAGTCGTGTCTGTTCGGGTGACGAGTTGTAAACGGAGGGACAGGATGCCAGTGAGCATGCTCCGTTCGGACTGACATTGGATGCCAGCTTACTTTAGCTCTCACACACAAGCAGGCAGCTGCAGGGGCACCTAACTCACCGCAGGGGACAAAAAGATCAGCGCCGGGATAAAAGCCAGGAATCTTCTCCTGACTTTTCCTTCTTTCTCTCAAACCAGGATTGTTTCACTCTGTTGTTTTGTGTTATTTTTTGGAAGATTAAAAATCTGTGGAATAGTTCCTGAGGAGAAGACGGTGGAAGTTGGACACGGATAATTGCCGTAATGAGTTGTCTGTTGGAAGTTTTCAAATCTGTGACTTTGTGTCAAAGTCCTTTAGCTCCACTCATCAGCTGCTGTTTCCAGAAACGATCCAGTCAACACAGAGGATCTTTGTAACTTTTTATTTTGATTTTCTTCTCCCTCCCTTGGTGTTTTTTGTATTTCTCTGGCTGCTACGGATCCCGTTTCCGTTGCATGGACACCGTCTTTGTTTTACTCCAACATTCCCTGGACCGTCGCAAGCTTCCTATACTGGGGAGTGGGAGGAAGAAATATGAGCCAGTGTTTGGGGCAGCAGCGGCAGTGTGTAATGGTTTCTGTGAAAAAGGCCAGAGTAATGTGGCACAGGGGGGCTGCATGAATGTCTGTGGTGAAACCCAAGCCAGCAAGCGTCGCTCTGCATTCTCCACCCTGGAATTCCTTCTGCAGACTCTTCCCATGCGTAGCCGCGAGGAACGTCCACTCCGCTAAAGGTGAACGAGCGTGAAAACGCCGGCGCGTGCGTGCGCGTTTCGCCGAGCGAGCCGCCGTGTTTTCGCAGCTGTGCAGCTTGAGGTGGGGTGCAGAGCGGCGATTTCCTGCTCCCTGTGTTTGTGACGGCTTCATGAATTCGGACTGTGTGCAGAGAGCTGGGATGTGTTCTGGCTGTGGGTGAGAACAGAGGGCCCTTTAAGCGGCGTACATTATGTTTCTGTGTGCGCGCGAACGCAGTCTGATGTTTGGGAGAAAGTGGGCCACGAGTTCGGAACAAAGAACGACATGTTTGTGTCCAACTCCCCCCTCCATCCAGCTCAGTCCATCTTCTGCCTTCATCCATTCTGCTGTCATAATAAACAGTAATTGCACCAACTTTTATCATTTTTAGCAAAAACGGCATAATTCAAATTCAAAAATACTTTATTGATACCAAAAGGGAAATTAAATGTTGTAACTCGCATCAATTCAAAGTCTTCAGAGTTATTATAGACATTGATAACTGTTGGCAGGAAAGAGCTCCTCTAGCAGTCCATATTACAGTGGATTTGTTGAAACATCTGACTGAAGACACTCTGACAGTCTCATGAAGAGGATGATCAGGGTTGTTCATAATTTTCTTGATTTTTGTGAAGAATCCTCTTGCATGATCATCTCCAGAGGTTTCACATTCAGTCAGATACCAACATCATCAGATATTTCAGCACCACATGGAGGATGATTGACAGCGCTAAGGCCCTCCTCCTGGCTGTGATTGGCTGTTTCAAGCACTGGGAGAAGGAAGAAAAGCTCAATGTTTCCAGATTATCTGTCACGACAAATGTGTGAAAAACAATATATTTTTAAGTAAAGTTACATACCGCAGTTTTAATATGGTTCCCACAGTCTGGAAAAGTCTGAAATGGGCTTTTATTCTTGTGCAGTTTCTAATATTTCTGATAGCAATTTAATTTAAATTAAAAAAATCCCAAAATTAAATCTTCAGATACAGATAATTCAGTTAATTTATAAAATTTATTTATTGCCCAGCCTTAATAATGCCTATTTTTTTATTTTTTTTTATTGAATCAACATGATTCATCTTATAATTGGCACATCGCACATATTTAAAAACATTTATCCACTCTGGAGTAACCGAAGAACAACTGGAACTACTTTTAGATTAAGGTTTCAATAAAATCGCATATCATGTGATGGAGGTAATTTAGGTAAACATTGATATCAGTTCCAATAGATCTATTATCTTTAATAATATGACAATATCTGAATTACTCTACAAAATTAATAGTGAAGTCAGTAGCCAGCCGGATAAAAAAGAATAACCTAATAGTGTGTCTTTCCTGTAGCCTTGGTTGAAGGAAGAACCTTGGATCGAGTGGTTCAAGCTTCATCGCAGTGTAAACAAGAGCCTGCTCCATTCAAATGAAGGTTCAGTTTATGTTTCTTTGGTGATTTTGCATCATATTTTCATTGACCAAATGGTCAGCAGGGCAGTTTGGTTTGGGACGACTTTCTGATCAACCTGTAAGCTTTTCTTAAGTTTTTAAACGCTTGCAATGCATTCAAAACTTGTGGATTAACTACATTTGTTCATGTTCAAATGTGTAGCGTATTTAATGTTTCTTTAACACAAACACTTGCCGCCATGTCCTTTTCTTCTGACCAGAGGAGGGATGGGATCACTCCCGCTTGGCCTGTGAAAACGTGTGCAAACATTAGAAATGAAAACATCTGTATTTGTATTAATTCTGAAGTAAATTAGTGTATTTAATGAGTTAATATTTTTTCTACTGATTAAATCTATTTTTTAATATTACCTAAATTCATGATGCTTCAGTTATTTAATCACTGTTGTAATTCAGCCACTTTTTCTTTGGCTGATTAGCAGGACAAAGAAAATCAGAGTAAAACTTAACCAAACTTCAGCACATTTTTCTTTTGTGCTTATTGTTTGTTACACTTAATCACTAAAGTAAAATGAAGTTTACACATATTGGGGGTTTGAATTTAGACGGGGTAAATAAATTTAAATATGCAAGTTGGACTTTAAAGATAAATTTCTGTCTGTTATAAAGAGTAAAGGGCTGGGTGGTGCTTCACTGCTCATTAGCTTTTTTTAAATTTATTTTTAAATTTTGCTGAGATTACTATGATGAAGTATTGGGCCCATGCTAGAAAAAATGTAAAATTAAATTATAAGAATATAGTTGCAGAATTATGAGAATAAGGTAATGAAATTATGACTTTATCCTCTTAATATTATTTCACCGACTTTATTCTCAAAATATTGTGACCTTATGACATTTTAGTGTTTAATGTCACTAAAAATGATTATAGTATTATTATTGCGATATTATGACTTTATTCTTGTCATTTTATTTTATTTTTAATTAATATACCCCCAATTCTCTGTTGTAGATTATGAAATCAAGTTTAAATTTTCCCTGAGAGGCAGCGGAGCTACTAAATTACTTTGCTTTGCGGTTTAAAAGTTGCAACGTTTCAACTTTCCACTGGTTCTGGTCTTGTTTGTGTCGGATACTGATGCCAAGTTCAGGATTCAGTCCTGCAGGGCGAAGCTGTTTGGAAAACAAACATCTGTCCACCTGAGCTTTTTCCTGTTTGCTTCAGAAACAAAATGAAACGTGGTGATGGGGAAACTGGTGGCCTCTGTGTTGACAGTTCACACATAATGACATTTTAGATCAGTTTGAAGTCTTTCATCACGTCAGTAATCTGTAGAAAACAGAAACTACGTCTCAGGTGTTGGAGCACAATGGCTTGTTTTCTGAACTGTGGGAGATATAATCCAGAAAGAATATAAAAAATTGGAGCAATGTCTGATATCAATAAAAAAACAATTGGAGATTCAAGAAAACGCCACATTTGTGTTTGCGTGTTTATGGGGAAGCAGAGATTTACAGTCCCACTTATAAAAACGGTCTGAAACAAAGAACGCGCCAAAATATCCATGTACTTGTTTTGAATAACGTTGATTATTCACAATGTTTTTATTACTTTATTTGAGAGAAGGTCAACCTATATATCCATCCATACAAATAAACCTCTTTGTGCCAATAGGAAGTTATTTTGAAGCAATCCGATTGGCTGAGACAGGTTTTGTCTTTGCGCTACACTGCCCCCTATGGGTTGGGCATGTTTAAAAGGACAACATGTTGAATTTTGCAGGTTCATGAGGATAAACAATTTTCTGATATTGATTGCGTGTTTACCATATATTTTTTGTAAACAATATGATGGGGATATTTGTTTTTTATAAATATCCGGCTAACAGAAATGTGTCTAAATGTTTTGTTAGTCACATTTCTAGTTTCTTTTGCTGTTTTTGTTCTGTCTGGATTTTCTTGGGTGATAAAGACGTTATACATGCTCCCTCCCAGAGGAGTTCTTATTATGTTAACAAACCGCTCTTTGGTCTAACTGGGCTCCAAAGAGAATCAGAATATTCTGATCCTGACTGCAGGGATCCCAGTTTCAGGATAAGACGGTGGCTGTATTTGCACTATTAAATATGAATGAGCAGCAGCAGCAGCCAGCTCAGCAGGACCAGTGATTATGCAGTCGCTCTGCGATACGCGCTACATTAGCAGCAGGTAAAAGCCCTAAATGCATTTATTGAGCGTTCTTCAGTCTGCTTAAATGGGCCGAATGGACAGGTTCTTCCTGATACCAGTCTGCCTGTGGGCACGGTGGAGACAGCAGCCATAAAACACAAACTGATTCCACCTGAGAGGAAGACGCTGGTCCTCAATGGACTTCCCCTCAGCAGCCCAGAAACGGCTCTGCTGCTTAATATCTGGTCCTGCCACTGTTAATTTATCAACTATTATTTGTATTAATCAAAACAATAATGTGTATAAAATATATACACATTTTATTTTCCTATAAATGTGTATATATTTTATATTTGTCGCATGAAGCAGAAATGTAAACAAGTANTTCTCAAAATATTGTGACCGTATGACATTATAGTGTTTAATGTCACTAAAAATGATTATAGTATTATTATTGCGATATTATGACTTTATTCTTGTCATTTTATTTTATTTTTAATTAATATACCCCCAATTCTCTGTTGTAGATTATGAAATCAAGTTTAAATTTTCCCTGAGAGGCAGCGGAGCTACTAAATTACTTTGCTTTGCGGTTTAAAAGTTGCAACGTTTCAACTTTCCACTGGTTCTGGTCTTGTTTGTGTCGGATACTGATGCCAAGTTCAGGATTCAGTCCTGCAGGGCGAAGCTGTTTGGAAAACAAACATCTGTCCACCTGAGCTTTTTCCTGTTTGCTTCAGAAACAAAATGAAACGTGGTGATGGGGAAACTGGTGGCCTCTGTGTTGACAGTTCACACATAATGACATTTTAGATCAGTTTGAAGTCTTTCATCACGTCAGTAATCTGTAGAAAACAGAAACTACGTCTCAGGTGTTGGAGCACAATGGCTTGTTTTCTGAACTGTGGGAGATATAATCCAGAAAGAATATAAAAAATTGGAGCAATGTCTGATATCAATAAAAAAACAATTGGAGATTCAAGAAAACGCCACATTTGTGTTTGCGTGTGTTTATGGGGAAGCAGAGATTTACAGTCCCACTTATAAAAACGGTCTGAAACAAAGAACGTGCCAAAATATCCATGAACTTGTTTTGAATAACGTTGATTATTCACAATGTTTTTATTACTTTATTTGAGAGAAGGTCAACCTATATATCCATCCATACAAATAAACCTCTTTGTGCCAATAGGAAGTTATTTTGAAGCAATCCGATTGGCTGAGACAGGTTTTATCTTTGCGCTACACTGCCCCCTATGGGTTGGGCATGTTTAAAAGGACAACATGTTGAATTTTGCAGGTTTATGAGGATAAACAATTTTCTGATATTGATTGCGTGTTTACCATATATTTTTTGTAAACAATATGATGGGGATATTTGTTTTTTATAAATATCCGGCTAACAGAAATGTGTCTAAATGTTTTGTTAGTCACATTTCTAGTTTCTTTTGCTGTTTTTGTTCTGTCTGGATTTTCTTGGGTGATAAAGACGTTATACATGCTCCCTCCCAGAGGAGTTCTTATTATGTTAACAAACCGCTCTTTGGTCTAACTGGGCTCCAAAGAGAATCAGAATATTCTGATCCTGACTGCAGGGATCCCAGTTTCAGGATAAGACGGTGGCTGTATTTGCACTATTAAATATGAATGAGCAGCAGCAGCAGCCAGCTCAGCAGGACCAGTGATTATGCAGTCGCTCTGCGATACGCGCTACATTAGCAGCAGGTAAAAGCCCTAAATGCATTTATTGAGCATTCTTCAGTCTGCTTAAATGGGCCGAATGGACAGGTTCTTCCTGATACCAGTCTGCCTGTGGGCACGGTGGAGACAGCAGCCATAAAACACAAACTGATCCCACCTGAGAGGAGGACGCTGGTCCTCAATGGACTTCCCCTCAGCAGCCCAGAAACGGCTCTGCTGCTTAATATCTGGTCCTGCCACTGTTAATTTATCAACTATTATTTGTATTAATCAAAACAGCCAATTTTTTTTTATAAAATGTGTATATATTTTATATTTGTCGCATGAAGCAGAAATGTAAACAAGTACTTAAGACGCATTAAAGTAGGAAATTACCCATGGGCATAAAGTGGCAAAAAATATGCACAGGCATTTCGTTACTGAAATGCCTGTTTAATTGTTTAGTTATCAGTTTTTTGACCTTTTTATTTACTTTTGTCTTTTCAGAGGTCCCCACATTTCAAGATCAGAAGAAAGCCGCCTTTGGAAATCTTATGGACGAAGGTGAGTGCAGGCAAACAGAAAAGCTGAATCATCACCGCTGTTTATGTTTGGAGACATAAATCTGTTCTGTTTCTTGACACTGAGCTGGATATTTTCATCACTCTCTCTATAGAGCTGCCCTGATATGAAAATCATGGGCGATAGTTACAGATGATATATTTTAATTGTGTTCCAAAACATGGATTCACATAAGAATCCTGATTCTCACTTGCTACAATGCAGAGCTGATGTAAAGTGTCCCAAAGTCAATTTAAAGAAATAAAACGGATCCACTGTCTGTTTTCCTCCATTTTGTTACTGATGTTCTAGTTTGCAGCCGGTACTGAAACGTACGCATGTGTGGAAAGCACCAAAACAGAGGAAACTAGAAAAATGAAAGAGAGATTCAGCCGACTCTGGCTTCGTTAAGGAAAACATTTGGATTTATTTTGGTTCATCTTTTGGTTCCAATTCTTCACTAAATAACTGCAACGATTGTCTGATCGTTAAAAACCTTTTAGACGTAAACGGCAGCGCCGTCGTCCGTGGAGGAGGAGGAAGTCTCTGTGATCGCTTCGTTAAAGCAAAACAAAGCCATGGAGTAATTCCATCTTGGCATGGAATAATATTTAAAATTTAATAAATGTGAAAAAATAAATATTTTTATTAGAGCCAGTCAAACAAATTGCAGTGTTCAATTCTTATTATACATATACACTAAAAATAATCTTGACAAAATAGTCCATCAAAAAAATACAGTGCACCAGTTTCAGCCCCTTTTGTTGCTTTTTTAGCAAAAGAAGAAAAAGTTAAATGAAAAATAAAACTAGAGAACAAACTCAACCCCCTTCAAATGTCAGCTCACCAAATTCAACCAAAAAAAGAAAACAACACATCATACATTTACACTCATCCTCCCAATTACACCTTCAGTTGGGCAAAAAACCTCCAAGTTTGGAAAGGAGGAAATAAAACATTGCCGCTTTTTGTAAAATCTTTGTGCACATCCTCGTAAAGTGTATTTAATTTTCTCAAGCTTTAAAAAAGCATAATGTCTTTAATGCACAGGGATATTTCATCAGACTTCCAGTGTGACAATAAAAGACCATCTAACAATTAAAGATGTAAAAGCAATAATGTCCTTTAGAGCCGAAATGACCAAATATAGCAAATGGACAAAGTTGCAAATTCACTTTGAGAACAGAAGAAATAACTTAGAAGCAACTTAAACCAAAAATGATGTAATTTAGGACAGAAAAAGAACAAGGCCAAGATGACACGGCGCCAAAAGGAAAAGTGAAAGTCTGCGTTTGCCACTTGCAAAACAAACTGGAGTAGATCATAAGGAGCCTTTTCACACAGATTAAAGCTGAAATCACCATGAATGTCCGATACTGATGTCACTGCAGATATGTTGTGCTCAATATTGCAGTTGCCAACGCACCGGCTAATGACTATTTAGGTGTGAAATATTAAGAAGGATATTATTCCAAATGCCATTTAATAATACTTTAATTGGTGGGTTGATTGGCGGCTGATGTTTAGACGTAACACCTGAGATTATAAACCCCAAAGACAGTGGTGTGGCGTTGTGTAAAAGTAAAGAGTCAGGAAAATGTGGATTTATGTTTTGAGTCCAGTTTTCTGCGTGTTTTAACGTTACAAACCAACGAGAAGCTGGTGCTTTTTGGAGTCCACACTGCGAGGAGAGTTGCCCAGGAGCTGCGGAAATGTAAACCGTGAGTGGAGAAGCCTCCCTGCCAACAACAAAAGAAGCTGCAGCCTGCGCTGCTTTAATCTCGGCACCTTGCTGGCACCACATGTGCCGGCTCAAACTGCCATGCTATGTTTATCCGCCTGATGGACACGTAGCGGCTTGTCGCCGTCCGACGTGCAGAGAAGCAGCTTTTAAAGCTTCTGGGATCTGAAATGTTGAAATAATTATTCCAGATATGTCGTAAGCTTTTATTTGTGTCCTCAAAGCCCATCAGTCTGGTAGGCCTGTCGCAATAAGCATTGAATCAGTTAGTTGTTTGATAAATTAAAACAAGCTCCATAATTTCCACAGGCATATATTATCATTTTTCTCTGTTTCTACCAAAACTGGATGATAAAAGTCTTCAGTCTGGTGATTTGGTCTCAACTAAGCCTGTTTTTGAAGGAAAATTTTGTTTATACAGACTTTATAATTAATTTTTATTTATTTTGTTAATTTATTTAGGATATTTGAAAGTTCCAGTGTTAAATGTTGATTATAATTTAAAGTTTATTGATCTTTGAGAATGTGTTCCTGCATTATTATTGTGTCATTACCACCATATTACCTGAAAATGGTCTCAAAACAACAATATTATCGTTTATCGGAATAACTAATATATCGTGCAGCAGAACTGATCATGACCAGCCCAAACCTGAGTAGAACCACTGTTCTGGTTTTAGGGGGAAAAGCCACAATAGTTTAATCTTCACAGTTAAAATAATCTCTGATCTTTGAGCCACTTTGTCATTTTGGTGGTTAGACAGAAACATGCAGAGAAATCTACAGACCGCCTCCAGTCTGATCCTGGATCAGTGGAGGAAGTCTGCAGTACCTGTTTGCTCATTGTTTAAGTACGATGCATTCAGGCTCTCTGTGCCTGTTAAACACTTGGTAAATATTGGTGCTTATTGCAGCAAAAACGTCTTAAGAGCCAAAAAGGTGGTAAAATCAAAACAAACTACAACTACAAAGCGTTGCTGCTACTTATTGCCTATCATGGTAAGTAGTTAATTGCATGATAAATTAAATGAGCTGGATAATTTCTGTTGTGGTTTAATATTTTTTGAAGAGTAATCTTGTTCACATTGTTCATGATCAGTTTTATTTATGGTTTTGGTTGTGTGTGGTTTATTTTCTGTTATTGTTTTTAGTTTAATTTTGTCTTCTGAACAAACTTCTTGTTGGTCTTTGAGGAAGTGAATTTACACTATTATGCCATAATTATTGTATTAGTCGAAAATGGTGTCAAAACGTCAATATTATCTCATTCGTTTGAGGGACGGCGTATTGTCCTATATGACAGGCCTACGGTTTACATAGGAAAAGTCATATTACATCATCATCGTCATCATTTCCACATATCGTTTACGGTCCTAATCCCAGTTTGGAGGAAACGACTCCTGAAGCTTCCCGACTCTCCTGTGTCCTGAAATCACCAGGACACAGGAGGGAATTGTTCTTCTCTGCCACTAATCCTCTCAGCATGACGTTCCTGAAGCTCTCAGCTGTTATTTCTGCAGTTTCCTTCACGAGAACTGGTTCTAATTAATACACCAATACCGATAACTGATATTTACCAATATTATATATATATTTATATCCCCCCACTGTTTCAACAGCATGAACAAACGACTGCGCCGCTGTCGTTGCTTCTCTGCTTCGGTTAAAGACTAACCCTGCTCTGCAGGCGGTGCGGTTGCTTTGGCACAGAAAGGAGCAAATCTGTGATTAACTTGATGAATAAAATCTTCTTAAACATTCATTTAGGTACAAGACAAATTATTTTTTTCTTTTCTGTTTTCATTGATTACACGGGACTAAAACCAGCAAGCGCTGCCCAAGTTTTGTTGCCAAACAAAATGACAATTAAACCTGACAAATATTTTTTTAAATATTTACCTTTGATTTAATACAGCAACTCTGCAACAACCCGTTTATATTCTGGATCTCCAATAATTCCAATAAGAAAAAATAAAGCTCTCTCAACTTAACAGTTTTGGACAAAGTTTGGACACAGAAATGTATATAATATCTGTTATTGGCCATAACAGCAGCAGTAATATTGGTTATTGATATCGGCCTAAATTTTCATGGCTGCATCCTTAGAGCTAACGGTTGCTAAGGCAACAGTTCCAGCTCATCTGCCTGACTCTGTGTAAATAAAGACAAAATAAAATATTTTCCTGATCAGTTTCTGCCAAAATCCCAGAAAGATTGTCTTTTTACTAAGTAACTTTATAATCTTTTGGATGATTAAAATACTGTCAGCACAGAGACCGGAGCTGAAAACTACCTAGATTTATGCAATTATCTTTACTTGAGTAACTTTTTTTTGAAAAAGTGCTTTTAGGAGTTTTACTTGAGTAATTGTATTATAAAAGTATCTCTACTCGTGAGTAAAATGTCTGTATTTTCTACCCACTGAATGAAAATCAAACATGTTTTAACCAAAAATCCACCAGACACAGAAACAAACCTGCGGTTTCTGATAAAAGTTTCATAAGTTTTTTTTATTAAAAGAAAATGATTTTGAAAATTTTCTTTTGCCTGATTTTCATCCTTAAAATATCAAAATTTCCACCTAAGTTTATATTTTGGTAAATGATTAATAGTTTGATTACTTACTCAGTAGTTGAGTAGACGTTTATAAAATATTCTTTTACTTGAATAATTTCTTTTACAACTGCTTTTTACTTTTGCTTTAGTAAAACTTGTTGAAGTATTTCTGCTCTTACTTGAATAGATTTGTGTTACTCTGCCTGCGTCTGGCTGCTTGCGTCTCCGTTGCAGACTTTGTGCACACAGGCCTCTGAATGTCCTGAACTAATTTGGTCTGTGCTGCTGTTAGCATGTTAAGAGCGGCTAATAATAGCCGCTAAGCCTGCGGCTCCGCCATGGCAGATGTTTAGAGGCATTTTCTGCCTCTGCAGCTGCTAACAACCTGCACATCTGCAGCTACCAGCTGCTTGTGTTCTGCTGCTCATTGTCGTCACTGTTTGTTGTTGTAGAATTATGTCAAAAGTTTCTAAATTACAACAAAAAAAGAATATTTCTTAATTCTTATGTTTTTATAAATCCTGCAGCTCCTGCTGACCAAAGATCAGAGCTCAGAAGCTGCTGTTGTTGGCTAATACGTGTGCAGAATTAAATATTTAACAGCTTTCCTTAGCTGCTGTGTACATATTGTTCCCACCTGAATCTCTTCTCCTCCCACGCACGATGCCATCACTTCTCCACTGTCTGACTCCTGCACATCATTAGGGCTGGAAACCAGAACGGAGCGCGTCAGGTGGTAAAATGGGTGGGAAAGCCGATCTCCCTCCCATTTTACAGCTTGGAGATGTTTTTTTGTCTAAACCGTCCAAACTCGTCAGGTTTTTATTCTGCTTCTGATTCATTTTATAAGTTGGAGCTGAGAATGATGATTATCCAAGCCGAGTGTTGTTGTCGTCATCCATCATTAGCATGAAAAGCTAGCAGCTACATTTCATTTGTGGCTTTCAAACACAAAGCAATGTGATCAGCAGCAGTTATTTCACAAACCGTGTAAATAGTTTACACCTGCAGCTCTTATTATATGATATGTTCTGATGTTTAAGGATAATTCTTTGTTTTTCTGACACTAACTCATGGCAAAATAATAGATAATAAAATGAATGACACAAAAAATTATTAAATTATAATAGATAACAAAAATAATAGAAATCCAAAAATATTTTTATTGATGTTTTATTTATATTTCTCTTATTTTTTATTTTTTTTTATCTTCTGTGTTCTTATTTTTTTAGGTGCTATTTTTATTTCACTAGTTTAATTATTTATTACTGTTTATTACTCCTCTACCCAAATGGAAATAACAATTTTAAACAATAAGAATAAGTTTAAGATAAAAATAATTAGAAATTCAAATAAAATTTTAGTATTATTTTTGCCACTGGTTTTTTTTAATTTTTATTTTATGTATTTTTTCAGTTTTTATTATGGTTTTATTATAATTGTTTATGGCATCCAAATGGTAATAATTAAATACATTTTAAACAATAAGAATTGTCCTATAAAATATGAGGCATAATTGAGGAGACCTCATTTTTTTATATTGATATTTAACGCATTTTATGGTTAAACTGAACTTTTAAACTAAGAATATAATTTGGAGTGGGAACAATAAAGAGCTTAATTTTGTAACCTTATTTCTAACTTGTCTTTCTTTTATAGTTGTATTGTTTTAATATTGAATAGACAAAGAAAGGAAATCCTACTTGATGCACGCACCCATTTGTTGTTGTTTTTCTCTCTGTGCCGTGGAGTTGCAATAAAAAACCTGCTGTGTGGTTTCAGTCACCACCTGAATCTGCTTTTATTTAAAGGTCAGCTGCAGGATGTAAAGGTTTCCTCTGCTCTCTGTGTCATCGTCAGAAATGAGTCGCCAGACCGCCACCGCGCTGCCCACAGGAACCTCCAAGTGCCCCCCGTCTCAGCGCGTGCCCACTCTGTCAGGCACCACCGCCTCCAACAGCGACCTGGCCAGCCTGTTCGAGTGTCCTGTCTGCTTCGACTATGTGCTGCCCCCCATCCTGCAGTGTCAGTCCGGACACCTGGTACGTCCCCCCGCTCAGGTTTAAAAAACTAAAAGCACCAAAAATGNGGCCAGCCTGTTCGAGTGTCCCGTCTGCTTCGACTATGTGCTGCCCCCCATCCTGCAGTGTCAGTCCGGACACCTGGTACGTCCCCCAGCTCAGGTTTAAAAAACTAAAAGCACCAAAAATGTACAAGCATGTATAAGCAATAAATCAATTAATCAAATTAGGGGTGCACCGATTATTAGTGCCAATTTCCTTAATTTTGTGAGATTGGTGATTGGCTTATTTTTACATGTGAAGCCGATCTTATCCACCGATGTTATCAACCTCAGCAAAGGTCTAAAAATCAACCACTGTGCTTTTCTTTTCTCCTGTGAGAGACGTTTTACTGACGAACCGGCCGACCAGCTCATGTTGCACATTGACAGTTAACAGTAGTCGCCACATTGTGGCCAATTCAGCAACTTTCTTCACACATTGAGCAACTTTTCAGACAAAAAACTGGTATCGGCCAAAATCGGTAAGTTAGGCCTTTTGAAAGATCGGTAAAACTGCAATCGGTGCACCTGTAAATCAAATGATAAATTAAAATGACCTAGAGGATTTCCAGCCAAACAACAACTGTTGGAGAGATGCTACAATTTGATTTCATATTTTACAACCGTCCTAGCTGCCACCTTTGCCTGTTTTCTCTGTCTAAGCTGAATGGTTAATATTTGTTGAAATATTAACCATTTGCTTACAGAGACTTCATAATTTACTTGAATTATTGTCGTTTTGTTTTTTATTTTGGATATTTAAAATGTTTTCCAGTTCCAGTGTTGAATATTCTTTAGAAATTAAAGGGCTTTTGCATTAATATGCCTTTTATCGTTGAAAATTGTCTCAAAATGATAATATTATTGTTTATTGTAATAATTTGTGGGATAATTTATCGTCCAGCTAAATTTATTCCGCCTATAATCAGAGAACATCTCATTTTAACCTCGGCTCCGACCGACTGGGGTCCGTTTGTTTCTCTGACTGAAAATATCGTCCTGTACTTTCTCCAGGTGTGTTCCAACTGCCGGCCCAAGCTCACCTGCTGTCCCACCTGCAGGGGCCCGCTGGGCTCCATCAGGAACCTGGCCATGGAGAAGGTGGCCAACTCCGTCCTGTTCCCCTGCAAGTACGCGTCGTCGGGCTGCGAGGTCACGCTGCCACACACCGACAAGACGGAGCACGAGGAGCTGTGCGAGTTCCGGCCGTACTCCTGCCCCTGTCCCGGCGCCTCCTGCAAGTGGCAGGGGTCGCTGGACGCCGTCATGCCGCACCTGATGCATCAGCACAAGTCCATCACCACACTGCAGGTCAGAACCACACCACTGAAACTAAACTAAACGATTCGTACCTGCTAAACTCTTCCACATTTTGACATAGCTTCGAGTTTTTGTGTAAGATCAGCAAAAAGTCTCACCTGAGTGAAGTCATGATGCTGCCACCACCGTGTTTCACCATAACGAGGGTGTATCTGGTATTTTCAGCCACACAGTCTGCAGGTCAGCTGGAATGTTTGGTTTCAAATGTTTGAGTTTTATGTCAGATTAGAGAGCTTTCAACGAGCTGGACGTAAGGAACCAATCAGAACAGAGAGCCTTTAACGAACTGAATGTCAGGAACCAATTGGAGGAGAGAACCTTTAACGAGCTGAATGTTTAGGAACCATTGGGCAAGACTTTCCTTTTTGAAAAAACAATGTTGTAATTCTTTCCTCTCCTGACCTGAAAATATAGTTTTTATATTTTTTCTCTCTAAATACTTTGAGATTTTGAATGTCGAGTTGAATTTATGTTATAAACTTCTTCTGAATAGTTTATTTTGAATAAAATCTGAGGCGGCAGGATGTTTTCTGGATGTTTTATCTCACACCAACAGTTCAGAGCGCCCTCTGCTGGACCACAGGATAAACTACCTGGAATAGATGAAACACAGTGAAGCAGCAGCAGGACTGAGCTGACTGTGTGGCGTTGACGTTCTGTGAGGATTCTGATGGTTCTCGTGTCGCTGCAGGGCGAGGACATCGTGTTCCTGGCGACGGACATCAACCTCCCGGGCGCGGTGGACTGGGTCATGATGCAGTCCTGCTTTGGCTTCCACTTCATGCTGGTCCTGGAGAAGCAGGAGAAGTACGATGGCCACCAGCAGTTCTTCGCCATCGTGCAGCTCATCGGGACGCGCAAGCAGGCAGAGAACTTCGCCTACCGGCTGGAGCTGAACGGCCACCGGCGCCGGCTCACCTGGGAGGCCACGCCCCGCTCCATCCACGAGGGCATCGCCACCGCCATCATGAACAGCGACTGCCTGGTGTTCGACACGTCGATCGCGCAGCTGTTCGCCGAGAACGGAAACCTGGGCATCAACGTCACCATCTCTATGTGCTGAGAACGTTCCGCAGGCGAGCGTCGGAGTGCAAGTTTGCCGGGGGGGTAACGGGGGCCCGATCAGTCAGGAGCCCGGGCCCCTCCCTCTCTCTGCTACACCCCTGAGACATGGAACTGGACTGTGTTCGGGCAGCGCAGACGGCCCAGGGGTGCTGGATGGATGGATGAGTGGATGGATGGATGCGTTTAAAAAACAAGGACGTAACTGTGTAGTGAGGACATCTTAAACACTCGTGGGAGACTCGTGCACGCGCATGTGTCATAAACCCGATTAAAGTGAGAAGGTGTTTCCGTTTTCTCTCTCTCTCGCTCTCTCTCTCTCTCTGTCCGTGTCTGTCTCAGATGTTCGTGTCGGGTCAGAAGCTAGCTTGCCAGCTAGCTTGTTTTTCTTCCTTTTATTTCCTCCCTCCATCTTTCCTAACCGACCGACCCGATTCCGACTACGGCAGCTGGAGCAGCCACCTTGTGTACGCAGACTGCTGCAGTTCCCGACCGGAACCGGGTCTCAGTCTAGATTACAGAAGATTCATCCAAGTTCAGGAGGTTTTGGACCGGATTGAGCTGAGGGGAAAGCTCTATTTCAGTTTGCGTTAGGATTTTATTTTAATGTTTTTAGTTTCCGAACTCCAACCCGCTCCTTTTTGTTTTTTTTAAACCTCCTGTGTCTAACACCCAACCTGGAACGAGAGGCACTTTCTACTGTTAAAAACATTGCTGTTATAAGTAAATAGAAGTATCATAATTCTCATTTTTTTGTATTGAATTTTAAGAATTAAAAAGGCAGTTGTAAAACTTGTGGCTAAATTTCAGTGTTCGTAGAAAAGAAGAAGAAAAAAAAGTTAGTTTTTTCTCCAGAGTTGGGCTGTTTTCATCTCTGTCCTCCTGTGTGTGAACTTCCTGTTTGTTTTCTTCTGTGGAGGGAAACCGTCAATCACACCTCCTCCCATCCTCCCATCCCTTCTCGTTTTTCTCGTGGAGTCTCGGTAATGTTGCTGCTCTTCCCCAGAAGCTCCATGACTTCTTTCTGTTTTCATTTGTCATTAAATAAATCTATCTTTTTCATATCTGCCGCTGCGGTTTTTCTCGTCTCTGAGGTTTATAGTTCTTTGTTTGGGTCAACTTGATACCAACTTAAACTCGCTGAAACTACATGGCTACAAAAAATAGGCCAGGTAATGAATCTATTTTATCAAATTTTTGAAGATTTAATTTTTTAAAAATCAGTCCTTTTTTTTTCTTCCTGAAATCATTTTTGTGTTTCACCAAAGCATTCGGAGTGATGCCAGAGCCGCCATCTTGTTTGACAACCTTTTCTCAGTACAACAGAATATTAGGACCAAGCTACATTTTTTATTTTTTAATTACTAAAATTAGTCACACTATTAGGAGAGTGAAGTAATAATTTGATGAGAACTCCATCTTATGAGGTCATACATTATCAGAAACACTTCCTGTTTTAGCATCAAATTATCAATATCAGAACTTCGAAACGATTGAAACTGATCTATTTGACATCACAATCTTGTTTTTATTCACTTCATTCAAATTTTATCTGTTTATTTTATATCTAATTTCTCTATATTTCATAATGGGAGTCACCCGTTGGGACACAACGGCGACTTAAGTTCAACGAAGAAACAACGGCCCCTAACAAAAGGTCATTTGTTCATTTAAAATTTGATCACATATATCCATTTAAATAAAACAAATCCCACTAATATGTTCCAAGACACAATTCAATATTTTGTCTTTAGATTCATTTTTTTCTTCTTCTTCTTTGGTTTCTGATAAATACCAAACATTTGAACTCGTTCTGACTGTTGAAACCTGCCAGAAAAAGAAGAAAAAAAACAAAACAACAAATCGATGGTTTCTGATATATTTATCTTAAATGCAGCTGAAATTCGCTCCGCTAACCAGAGGAGACAGATCAAATATTTAAACTATATTTTGATGACGTTTCAGCCCGGAAAACAAAAGTGAGCACCGCCCCCAAGTGGCCACAACACGCATAACAACCTACATTTACAAACCTCAAACCATTTTCAGGCAAACTTGGTGAAAACAAAGGTTAAAAATACTGACCCTGTCTAAAAATAAAACCGTTTATCTTAAATATTTTAAAACAAAAATCTAAAATTTGAGTTTTGAATCTATTTCCATGATTTTTCTAAAATGTTTCTGAGATTAATCTCAAAATCTGACTTTTTTCTTGCAATTTTCCAACTTTTCCAACTCAGAAATTTCCCTTTAATTGGGAACATTTCAGAAATTATCAATTTCTGAATTTTTAATGCCGCTGAAAAAAATTATAAAATAGCCCAATTATGTATGAATAAGTACATTTTAAAGTGGAAAAATAAAAAAAGGAACAATGATGCACTTTAGGACAACAAAAATATTTTATTTCCTCTTGAAGTAAAACAGGCATCAAGTAAAATTACTAAATCAGATGTTTTCTGAAATTTAAAATGAAACGATGTAAACGTAGTTCAGACTTAGTAAAATCTAATTGAAATACTAAATTACTTAGACGTCTTCAAGTGACTTTTACGAAGTTCCTAAATCAAAAGTTTTTCAGGAGTTCTCCAACACGACTTCTGCTAAACCATCCAAGAACCTTCACTAATTCAACATTTTGTTTATTGAAGGCTTAGAATTAGTCATTTAATTTTCACTTTAGTTCATTCCAGCTACTTTGTTATATTAATAAACTGAATTCATCAAAAATAAATCCAGATGTCTTCAGAAAGAACAGCAGCTTTGACTCAAAGATGCAGCTTCCAGTTATTTCACATCTATAAATCGATATGATTAGTTTCCAACATGGCCGCCTCTGCTGGTTTCCCTCACAGTTTGCTGCTGATCTGAGGGTGGGAACGCGTGCCGGCTTTCGCTGGGAACCCGCCGTCGAAGGAGGCATTCAGAACGTCGTCCAGGTTCCCGGCCATCACGAAGTCCAGGTCGGCCCGGACGTTGGCCGGCAGCTCCTCCAGGTCTTTCTCGTTCCGCTTTGGGAGGACGACCCGCTTCACGCCGGCTCGGTGCGCCGCCAACACCTTATCCTTGATCCCGCCCACCTGACGGAAAGGGAAAAAAAGACGATTTTCACAAAATAAACCCCAGACGGATTGTTTTAACGGCTGATCTGTTCTTTTTGGTAAAAGATTTTTACAACTTTGGATGAAAGAAGAGAAAAGAGGAGAAAAGATGAGTCAAAGCAGCAGGAGAGGAAACAGGAAGCAGCGAGGATGAAAAATCAGAGAGTAATTTATGACTCCATGTTCCTGCAGCCGTTCGCAGCCAGGAGACCAAAAGCAGCTCGAAGGAGCTTCCTGTGGGGGCAGAACCGCTGGCAGAACCGCTGCTCATCCAGTCTGGAGGAGACAGTCCTGAGACGATGGATGGATGGATGTGGGGATCAAACGGTTCGGATCTGAATCCAGGTCCGGATGTGGACAGGAAGTGAACCTTCTCCGTTTTGAAGCTCCGCCCTGCAGAGCTGCTGAACCAGGAAGTTGGACCCGACGTTGAGCTCACCGGCAGCACCAGGCCTCTCAGCGTGATCTCTCCGGTCATCGCCACGTCTGACCTCACCAGCCGGCCGCTGAACAGAGACGCCAGGCAGGTTACCATGGTGACGCCAGCAGAGGGGCCGTCCTTGGTGACGGCTCCGGCGGGGAAGTGCAGGTGAATGTCCGTCCCCTCCATCGGATCCGGACCGCCCACCACTAGGCAGACACACACACAGATCCAGTCACTGAGCGGCTCCGACGGGAAGCTTCACTCTGCAGTGCTGATTTTTCCCCCCGAATTTTAATTTTTTGTTTTTCCCTGAATTCCATTTTTTATTTTCTGAAATCTGATTTTTTTTTTTTTTTTTTGCTCACAACTCGAAGCTTTTTGTGGAGCATGGACTGAAACTTCTGCAGAGAAACCCGTTTGGATGGAAAGCCAAGAATGAAAATGGACGGATTTTGATCATAATTATGATTTTCAGACGTTGTTTACTTGTATCTTATTAGAAAAAAATATATTTACAAGTCATGAAACTACAATAATAATACATGTAATTTCATTTTTCTTATGACTTTATTCCCATATTTTGACTTTATTTTGGTAATTTAATTTTTATATATTTTATTTTTATTATTGTAACCCTGATACTCCATCATAGAATCGCTTCGTTCAGACTGCTGTCGGATTTCTGTGACCTTTGCCCTGGACTCACGGTTGGTGAGCTGGTAGGTCCTGGCGTTCGCTCGCAGCCAGCTGATGGCCAGATGGGCGGACTCCTTCATGACGTCGCCCAGCTGACCCGTCAGCGTCAGCTGACCTTCGCCCTCCATGCGGCTGGCCTCCACGAACATGATCTCCCCGCCGAGCGGCGTCCAGGCGAGACCCAGAGCCACGCCGGGCAGCGTGAGCCGCTCAGAGACCTGCGGACACACGGAGAGCCGAGGGAGGAAAGCTCAGGGGCCCGACGGGTTCCCGACGGGGTTCCCGAGGGGCCCGACGGGTTCCCGAGGGGTTCGTTCCCAAGGGGGCCCGACGGGTTCGTTCCCGAGTGGCCCGACGGGGTTCCCGAGGGGCCCGACGGGTTCCCGAGGCCGTCCTGCTTACCTCCATGTCGAACAGCGGCGGCCCCAGGATGTCCTTCAGGGCCACATGATCGATCACTATGGGCATCTCTGGAGGCGCCGCCTTATCTGACGAAAACACGACAAAACCTTGGAGATATAGATCTATATATATCTATACATAGATATATATTTACAGATATGGATGAATGGTAGGTAGAAAAAATGAACGGACAGATGGACGTATCGTCCGTCCATATGGACATTCAGTTGAATCACACCAGGAAGTTCACCTCTGAATGACTCAAAACAACCAAACAAATGTTTTGGAGTGGCCTAGTCAAAGTACAAACCTAAATCACAATGTGTGAACTCCCAATGGATTGGGTAAATGGAGTAACAACTTAAAAAGTAGATCCACACAGAATAGAATGTTATGTTTTGGACAAACTGTTCGCCAAAAGATCCATTTACTACGTAATCTCCCTTTAGGATCAATAAAGCATTTTTTGAATTTGAATGAAATGTTTAATATTGCAGCTCTACTGGGATGGAAACCGTCCAATGAGGCTGAATTAAATTAATTTAAACTACCAAAAGCGTCCAACCTTCCTGCTGCTGTTCCTGTCCAGAGGGCGTCGCCTCCTTCACTCTGTGACCTTCAGCGACCTTGACGGCCACGGCTCGACAGATGGCGCCGATCTTCCTCTCCAGGGAGCGCACGCCTGCCTCCCGGGTGTACCTGTCGGAGCGACGACAGGAAACGGACCTGCGTCAGCGCAACACACGGCGGCTACACCAGGTGACGCTGCTTGGGAAAACTACAGCAGCTTAGAAAATATTCAGCAGAAGAAGAAAAACTTAAAGGTGCCTCCAACCGAGACGGTTCTGTAGAACACAAAAAACAAAATCCTGTGGTTCTGATCGGGTTACAGTAAGTTAACACCAGATCATTCCGGTAGAACCTGGAATCACCCCACAGAGATACCAGGCTTTATCCCAGCACTTTGACCCTGAGGTCGGTGTCCGACCCAGGCCCGGTTCTGTTGGCCCGGCGGTACCTGCTGATGACGTTCTGGGTGGAGTCCTGAGGGAGGAGCAGCTGCTGAGGCGTCAGGCCGTGCTGCTCCAGCTGGTTTGGGATCAGGTGGCGGTGAGCGATCTCCAGCTTCTCCTCCTGCGTGTAACCTGGAGGCCGAGGCCGTAAAAACAAGATGGCCGACATCAAGGGAGGGAGGGCGGCCAACCAACATCCAGCATCCAACTGACATCCAACAAACATTCAACTGACATCCAACCAACATCCATCATCCAGCATCCAACTGACATCCAACAAACATTCAACATCCAGCTGACATCCAACCAACATCCAGCATCCAACTGACATCCAACAAACATTCAACATCCAGCTGACATCCAACCAACATCCAGCATCCAACTGACATCCAACAAACATTCAGCTAACATCCAACAAACATCCAGCTGACATCCAACCAACAGCCAGCATCCAACTGACATCCAACAAACATTCAGCTAACATCCAACA
>NW_006800148.1:712332-717055 GCF_000485575.1 Poecilia formosa
CATCCAACAAACATTCAGCTAACATCCAACAAACATCCAGCTGACATCCAACCAACAGCCAGCATCCAACTGACATCCAACAAACATTCAGCTGACATCCAACAAACATCCAGCTGACATCCAACCAACAGCCAGCATCCAACTGACATCCAACAAACATCCAGCTGACATCCAACCAACAGCCAGCATCCAACTGACATCCAACAAACATTCAACTGACATCCAACCGACATCCAGCATTCAACTGACATCCAACCAACATCCAGCATCCAACTGACATCCAACAAACATCCAGCATCCAACTGACATCCAACCAACATTCAGCATCCAACTGACATCCAACAAACATTCAACATCCAGCTGACATCCAACCAACATCCAGTATCCAACCGACATCCAACATTCAACAAACATCCAACCGACATCCAGCATCCAACTGACATCCAACCGACATTCAGCATCCAACTGACATCCAACCGACATCCAGCATCCAACTGACATCCAACCGACATCCAGCATCCAACTGACATCCAACCGACATTCAGCATTCAACTGACATCCAACCAACCAACCAACCAACCAACCATTTGTCCACCAGTTCCTCCTGCAGTAAACAATCCCAGAGCATGATACTGCCACCCTTGTACTTTACAGTTGGGACTTTGTTCTCAAGTTATAAAGTTTCCTCTTTTTTTCCTCCAAACTAAAAAAGTGATTACGGTCAAACAGTTTTTACTACTACTACTACTACTACTACTAATACTACTACTAATAATAATAATAATGCACCAATTAACTTTAATGTTATAAATTAATCTGTAAAAAGACTTTAAATAAATATAAATACATTTTATTTAAGAGAGGAGGAGCCAGACCTGGAACCTGCAGCACCTCCATCCTGTCCAGCAGAGCCGGCGGGATGGTCGCCGTGGTGTTGGCGGTGGCGATGAAGAGCACCTGGGAGAGGTCAAAGGCCACGTTGAGATAATGATCGGTGAAGCTGTGGTTCTGCTCCGGGTCCAGGACCTGGAAAGGAGCAAACAGAAGAAGAAATGCTGATCAGTTTAAAGGTTGGACCCATCAGCAGGACTCCATGACAGGCAGCCGTCTGACCTCCAGCAGGGCGGCGGCGGGGTCTCCCTGCAGGCTCTTCCCCAGCTTGTCCACTTCGTCCAGGAGGAAGACAGGGTTGTTGACTCCAACCGCCTTCAAGCCGTTGATGATCCGGCCGGGCATGCTGCCCACGTACGTCCGCCTGGAGACACAACAGACCCGAAGCCCGGAATATAAACCTTCATCGCCAACATGCACTGCAAAAACACCAGGTAGTTTTGGTGAAGTTTCTAGTGCAGATAACTTAGTTTTAATTGACGTTTTCTAACTCATGAGTAACTTTTCAGCAAAATATAAATGTTTTCTTACACCTTGTACAACTGACTGGTCCCAGAAAGTTACAAAAAATATTTCAAAAAAATATTCTTGATAAAGTTTTCTGAAATTTAGCAAATAGAAATAATTTTGGTAATTCTATCTGACCTAAAGGAAGAGAAATTTGGTCTGATTTCACTTCAGACAGTGAGAAAAAACTGCGCATGTATTTTTATCATCTTTTAACATCTGATTTCAACTGTAAATAACGTTTTCAAAATCTAAGCTGTTAATCGAACGTTAGACTGAACTTTATTACGTGACTGGACAGTTTAAATATCAATCATTTCAAGGACTTCATACAGAAAGTCATTTGTTCCTGCATTAATATGTCATTTTAATTTTAGTCATTTTTCTGAGGATTCATTCACATCAGTCCTGTTTAGTCCACTTAAATCAAACTCCAGTCCGTTTTTCTTAAAGTCCGGTTTGTTTGTGGAGGTGTGAATGTGTAAAAGTGAACTTTGGTCCTCCTACAAAACTCGGTCTCCATTTAGTAGAAGTGAACTCTGGTGCAGTTTGAATGTGAACACTCCAGAAGCAGGAAGCGGACTACGACGCAGGGCATTCTGGGTAAAAACAAGCAAAACAAACACGAGAGTCTAACCCCAGCGGGAGAAACTGCTCGTGATCTTTCTTAAAACGGATAAAATCTGGAGCCACGTCATTTTTGTTTACATTTGGTGAAGAAATGTAACCAATGGTTACATCTGGAGTTTTTCCTGTTGTTTCTTTCAGTGGTTCTTGGTGCAGCGCCCCCAATAGGCGAGGAGGGGAACAGGTTCCTCAGTGGGTTTGGACACTGGGCTGTTTGAAAGCAAACTGCAACAGCTGAAAAATGTAACAAATGTTGCAATGAGATGGAGCTCTTGGGGTTTTTCTCTAAGCTACACACTCTGAACCTCTGCTCAGATGTCCTGGGAAGATCCTGGATTTAAATGTTTTCCATTTACTGATAATATTTCTCTCTGTAGAATGATGGAGTTTGAATAGTTTGTAAATGGCCTTTTGATCGATGAGCGGCTGCGGTTACTTTTCTAAGGTCACTGCTGAAGTTTTTGTCTTTGGCGTTGTGCTAGCACACACCTGAACGGACAAAACCTCTTTCTCTTGCAGAGATGCTCACACGGCCAGGTTTGTACAGGTTTCCCACATTAAAATTCAAGCACTTTCAAGGTTTTCAAACTTTTTCAGCTCCATACTTTGCAAATTAAAACAATGCAAATGAACTAAAGAAGACAGTTTCAATTCACTAATGCATCAAATCATTTATTACTGTTACTAATAATATTTTGTAACTATATTCTAAATTCTACAGCAAAGACTAGGTCAACTAAAATATAACAAAATATAATGTTTTGAAATGTCTAACGCAACAAAAAAATCTGTAAATTTCAATAATGTTTTAAGTAAAATATATATGCTAACTTTTATTTCAATTATGCAGATCAATAAGTCATTGAGAAATTTGAAATATGAAATATTTTTTACATTGAAACAATCCAAACAAATCTTGTGACCTTCCTGCTCAAATTAAATACTCAGACATTTTATAAAGAATCTCTAAAAAAGGCTCTCGCTAATGTTTCTGGTGTTTAGCAAACAGAAATAGTTTTGGTGATTCTAACTGACCTAAAACAAGAAAAGTTTAATTTGATTTAACTTCAGACAGTGAGAAAAAACGTGTTTGTGTCTTTTTATTAGGTGTACGAAAATATCTGGTTTCAACTGTAAAGTTTTCCAAATTTAGGCTTTCAATCAAACGTCAGATTGAACTTTATTAGAAAGCTGCACAGTCTGAATTTAAGGACTTCATAAATAAATCTCTCTTGAATCCTGCGGGAGCCGACAGGATGGACTCACTGTCCTTGGTGTGATTTCTTTCAAATTAAAAGTTTAAGCGGGAGGATCAGATCGTTTTTATTTTGTTTTGATGCAAAGGGTTTTATAATCTGATGTACATGTTCAGAGAATAAGGCCGTCATGTTTCAGTTTATCCTGTCGTTCTCCATCTTGTCCACTAGGTGTCCTCGTGCTTTCATCCCTGCCGTCCATCAGCTGTCCATCATCACACTCAGGACTCCTGAGGCTTTTCCATGAACTCTCACGTCATGGATGTTTGTCACAGCCAGACTCAGAACCAGAACCGCCCTGATTATTTATGGTAAAAGAAAACCCATTAGTTGTTCTGCATGTGGGTCCTGTTTAGAGTTGGATGGGGAGCGGCAGCTTATATAATCAATATTTATGAGCATCGGTGTCAAATGTCTTTGAGTGATTTCAACATCGCTGTTCCTGATGGTGTCATGAGAAACGCGGGTCGGACCGAGACAAGCAGGTCTGACAGTGGAGGTTCTGTTGGGACCGTGATCGCTTCTGAAGCGCCTCATCTCTTTATAGGCCTAAAAAAATCAAACGCAGGTGATGATTCTGCAGGGTCCATGCAGCTCTACGTGATTTGTGAGCCTCTCCGATGACTGAAAATTACTCAAGTAGACGAAAGATGGTCTGCTCGCTCCTCCGCAGCAGGTGCACTTCTGGGAAAAACTCAGGATAAAAAAGAAACCTTTTCTGTTGAAACACTCTGCGTCAAAGTGATTGATAATGTCAGCAATTCATCTGTCCTGAAACACTGCAGTGATGTTACATTCTGCGAAGGATTAAAGATCAATACTCATAAATTTCAATTTTTCTGAGAAACTTCAGGTCACAGTTGGGTTGCTAAAGGTCGCCGACTCATACCTGTGTCCTCTGATGTCCGACTGGTCGCAGACACCTCCCAAAGCGATCCGATGAAACTCCCTGCCAAGAGTCCGTGCGATGGAGCGTCCCACGCTCGTCTTTCCGACCCCTGGAGGTCCAACGAAACACAAGATGGGGCCCTGCAGAAACATCCAGGGAAACATGGGAGGACGTTCTTAACAAGTAGGATTAAGAAGAAGCCAGTGCGTTTTATTAAAACAGTTCAGTGCCAGTTTTTTTCACATTACTCCTCAGTTTTATTTGGCTCTCCTCTGAGGGCGTTAGAAGAACTCATACTAACCAAAAAACATCAACTGGGAATTGTGGAAGCCATGATTTATGTTGACGTATTAGACAGAAAATAATGAGGTATACATTTCACCAATTTCCTCTGAAATTTTGAGATTCATCTCAGAAATGTCAGATTTTCAAAGGTTCAACATTTTCGACTTTTGAGACTCTGAAAATTTCCAAAAGGTGAAGATTTTCAACTTGAAACGTTCATGTTTTCTAATACAAAATTAATATGGGTTTTTTTTTGCAAATGTTCGAC
>NW_006800148.1:717956-729945 GCF_000485575.1 Poecilia formosa
GGAAACCAAAGAATGAGTGAGTTGCTAGGTAACCAAAAAATGAGTGAGTTGCTAGGTAACCAAAGAGCGTGAGTTAGTTGATTCCACCAACATTTCTTAGCTGTCCATGAGGCGTTTAGCAGCCAAAGCCTTAGAGTGTTGATGTTTTATCTGCTGATGTTGATCATCTGAATCTTGAACTCCGAATCTACCCTTCTTCTCGGTTTCAGTGGGACTGAAGCCCAGATCGGGTTAAATCACCTTCAGTGAGGTCTTCAGCTGTCTGACGGCGAGGTACTCCAGCACACGCCTCTTCAGCTTGTCCATGGCGTAGTGGTCGTTGTCCAGCAGCGTCCGAGCGGCTCGGATGTCCAGGCAGTCTGAACACGTTGAAAACAGAAAAAACGTCGAAGTTAGACTAGATTTAATGAATCCACGTCTGTAGGAAGGTTATTCTTCCACCAAGAGTCAGACAATAAATCGATTTGTTTGGCTTTTGAAGATTTCATTTTTGTAAAATCAGGATTTTTTTTGGATCTCTACAGTTCAGAGTGATGTCAGCACGCCCTCAGCCGCCATCTTGTTTTATAAGCGTATTTTACAGCTTCTATTCTTTTGGACATTGAATTGGACTGAACACATCTCTGTTCATCTAGAAAAGCATCCAGAAAAAAGTCAGAAATTTCTGAGATCTAAAAGTTGAAAACTTGCTAGAAAAAAAACAGAAATTTTGAGATTACTCAGTAATTTTTGAAATTTTTGAAACTCAGAAATGTTCATGTTTTTTCTAGAAAATTTCTGAGTAACCTAACCTTTTTTTCTTTTTCCAAGCAAATTTTTGACATTTCAAAATTTGAAATTTCCTTATCTTTAAAAAAAATTCTGAGTTTTCAGGTATAAATTCAGTTCTATTTTTTTCCATCTACAATGTATCTGAGGCGCCATCGTAGTGATGTGACCAGCTCAGTCGGTCAAGTGTCATTGGGTAAATAATGACACTTTTAATGCAAAGTTCCATCAAAACTTGCATTAAAAGTCCATTAAAAGTGTCATCTTTGCATTAAAGGTGTAGTTATTTACCGAGTAACTCTGCATGACAACAGTCCTAAACATTCATGAATGCTCCTCCATGTTATTGACAGTGTTATGTCAGTTATTCTGTCCCTTCTGAACAATTTCTTCTGTGGTCCGGCTGCATGTTGGGATAAAAACATGCACTGCCAATGGAGGAAGAGATGTAGCTCTTCAGTTCTGGGCTTACTTGGAAGTGAGTTGGACACTGGTCAAAACTGTCCTGCACTGGTGGCCGGATAAAACCCCGACAGGGACCGGCTGCATCCTGGATGGATGCTGTTTTCCTCTTTACTCCGTTCCTTGCAACAAAAGCCCTGGAACGCTGATCCTCCTGACCACAACCCGCCATCCCAGATGCCTCGAGTGAAACCGCTCATGCATACATACATGTGGGAGCGTCCATTCTTATTTGTATTTTCCAAACTTGTCCTGATTGGAGCTGTAGCTTTGCTTCCCCCACACGCTGCCTCTGGGAGATACGGTGTTTATCTCCTCAGATGATAAATGGTCCAACATGTTCGCTGGCTGATGGCCAGCTCTGTCGCTGCACAAAGACCAGGAGGTCTCCAGGAAAAACCCGGCTCTTCAGACGAATCGTGACATTTGACTGTTTGGACGGAGCTGGTTACTTTTAAAGGATTATATAAGCTATCTGAGTCGTTTAACATTCCTGGCGCACAAACTGGGAATAATCTGTTATCCAGCTATCTTTACACTTGACAAAAGTTTTCCAGCATCAAAGAATTGGCTCCATTTGAGTAAGATAATATTGACACTTAGAGCCAAACACACTGATTTCCACTTAATGACACATTAAGGTATCAACGCTTTTTATTGCCTTTGCAATTAAGAGTTGCACTAATCTGTTAATTGCATCACAACTGAAAACTCCTATAATTTCCGGTCTGTAAACACATCGACAGACTTCCTGTTTGTTGACGCAGGGCAATTAAATTTACATACAAATTATTAGATGCTTAAATAGAGAGAATTTGTTCATTTCTTCTCTTTAATGTGTCCTTAGAAAAATGTAACAGAATCAGCAAATCAGATCTCTTAGAAAATAAAGAAATCTATTCGATGCAAATGAAAATATGCATAAGATAAAAGACCAGCTGACCGTGCAACTAATTTTCACAACTCCCATTCCTCTTGATCTTAAAATAATGCATCTCCATAATTTAAAGGAAGAGATGGATATCTGTGGAAAAACTTTTTATTTTGTGCAAAACTCCTTTTTTTGCAAACCCCTTGTTAGCTTAAACGTTGCTACAAGTTAATGTCCTCTCTGTGTTTTCTGAGAGAAAAACTAAAGTAAACCTTAAATAATAAATAATGAGCAGCTAAGTGAAAGAAAAGGCCAAACTCTGTGCACCTTTGGTGCTTTTGCTCCACGGCAGCTCCACCATCAGCTCCAAGTAGTTTCTGGTCAGCGCATACTCAGGCATGGACTGAGGCATCTTCTTCAACCTGAAAACACCCAATCAGACCCGACACGTTACCAGCTTAATGGAAAGACAAAAAAAGAATAAAATTCAGCTCAACAACATCACTGATGAGGGACGCTTTCCACAGTCAGGACACGGCGTCCACACATCCTTAAAAATCATTAAAATATAAGTTAGCTTTAAATATGCCAACCATAGATCTTAAATTTTGTGTGGCAGGATAATTTAATCTTGTATATTCTATGTATTTTTTCATCACTGGACTTTTCTGTCAGGCAAACGTTTGAATCACCCACAAACGTCTTCACTGCAGTTTTGTGGACGTTTGTTCCAGATTTGTGGTGCCTAGAAGCTGAATGCTGCTTCTCCATTTCCGTTGATTTTTCTCCAAAATTGTCAAAAACTTTCTTACTTGTACTAAACAGCTGCCTCAGATTTAATTGATGTCAGATTATAATCCATGATTGATACAAGTAACAAAAAGTGGCATTTACTGGCATAAATGAGCGCAAATATTTCCAAATTAGTGCCACAAACACTTTGATTTTTATTGCAAAAATCACAAAAAGAATCACAAAAACCTGGAGGGACTGAAAGATATTCAATTATATTACTTAATTTTAAGAACTGATAAATATTTGAACAGTTTGTGAAAAGGTTTCAATAATACATTCTGGCACAACCGTCCCTTTAAAAGGATTCATGATCTTGATTTGACCCAAAATGAAAATGATTTTGAACCCCTGATATAAAATCTGCATTTGTTTTGTAGGTTTCTGTCATGATCCAGGTTTTAAATGTTAATGGTTTTAAAAAGTCCTACATCTGTGTTGAATGATGGTTGAAGATGCTGTTTCAGGGAGAAAACAGCTGCAGTAACCTAAACGTTTTGTTTTTACCTTTTTAGTTCTTTCAGACAGACTCTGAGTGCCGCTTCCGGCATGCTGGCGCCCTGGATCTTCCTCTCCAGAGCAGCCATGTCATCACCATCCTCACCCTCATCATCCTCGTCTAGATTTAACTGTCGCCCTGGGAACACGCCGCCCTTACGCACCGACAACACCTGAACAGGTGACAAAGGGTTGGTTTTATTCTCACTGATTGGTGGTTCCACTCAGAAATGCGTACAATGCAAAAGTATTCCCACTTATTTCACTTTCTCACAGTTTGTGGCTCTGAGCTCCACCAGTCTGGCAGAAAAAAAAGCAATTGTTGCATATGAAGAAAGTGGAAGGAGGATCTCACATTGACCCTAAAGCATCGACTCCGAGGAGGGGAATAAAAACGCAGACAAACATTTCAGATTTTCATTTGGAAAATAAAATGTATCCATATCCAGGACTTCATCTCTGGGTGATTCAGTAAAGGATTCTTCAGTTATTCAGAATCTGATTCTTCAGGTCTGATTTGCTTCAGTTATGAACATGGCTGGAAGAAACCAAAATGTCAGAACATTCAGAGTGAAAGGGCCGTTAAGGTCAATAATGGGATCATAGAGGAGATGTGAGTCTGATGCTCTGTTCAGTTAAATGTTTGTTGCATGGCAACCCAAGCAAGAATAAAGACGATATAAAACCATAACAGCCTTATTAGTTATTCCAACTTGTTATTCCCAAGAGCCTCCTTTTTCTTCCCACTTTATAATTATGCACCTTCTTGTGTCTACCAAATAAAATCCAGATGAAACACTTTGAACTTTGACCTCTGAGAGATACACATTACAGCTGTATTTATGCTAAGATAAAGTTACTCTGTTTTGTCTTATTTAGGTGACATTCGAACAAAGTGCTGGTTTGTGCTGGTCCTAAACTTTGAGCGCATAAGGAAAACCCCGGTTACCCTCTTGTCAGAGTCTGGACTCATTTTCCTGGTTTTCTGCAGCAGCTTCAGTCCCTCGATCTGCCTGGTCAGCATGGGCAGAGCCTTCCTGAAGCGCTCCTCCAGCCTGACTGCATCCAGCACCTTGATGAACCACAAACAGACGGACGTTCCTACCAACTCAGCCAAATGGTTTTTACTTGTCATGCAGTGATATCAAAGTGTCAGCTTCACATTCAGTGTGAGCCGTCAATAGTCTGAGGTCCCACCTGGAGTTTCTCCTTGTTGGAGGTGCGGATCATCGAGGCAACCACATCCGGCAGAGTTTCCCTGGGCAGACTGTCCAGCAGGCGCCTGAACTTGGCCACCACCGGGACCGACATGTCCAACATTCCTAATAACTGCAACACACACAAGGAGAAGCATTTGGATCTGATTGAAACAATTAAAGCATGTTTCCACAAACTTTTGTCGTCATATCCCATCAACTGTGCGTTGCTATGATAAGCTGTTTTGAAACTACAGCTCGCTTTCATCACGCTCCAATATTTCCACTGGGGAGACTGGAAGCAGCGCCGACATCCACGGCGGAGTTATACGGAGCTGATCCGATGAAACTGGTTGGGAGAGACGCTGCAGGGAGAGGCTTTGGAGTGATGTGATTAGTGAAAAAGCTGAATTATTTGGAAACCTGAAGGATGTCTGGTCAGATAACTCAGTAATATTTCAGTCAGTAACAACACGGTGTGCCAAGTTTTCAGCTAGCAGCGTTTTAGAAATAATCTCTGGAGTTTACAACCATTTTTATTCACATTCTTCAAAAATCTGCTACATTGTGCCATAAAAGATGAAAATGATTGATACCCCAGCCAGATTTGAAGTTTAAATCATCTTTATGCAACAATCATAAGAGAGATTTCATTTTAAGAAACAATAAAGCATGTCCTTTTAATGATTACAGAGCAGATTTTCTTCATGTTTCCACTTGATCTTTGGCAAAGAAGCTCAACTCTGAGGTTGGAACCATAATCTTCATTTCCCTCCACAGATTCTCAATCAGATTTAAGTCGGGACTCTAAAATGTTGATAATACTCCCAGTTAAAAAAAATAAATCAACAAATACTCAACTTTCTCATTTTCAATAAAATACAAAGTGATTATTGTTAAGCAAGAAGAAAAAAAATTGTGGTAATTTCCACTTGACAAATTTCCAAGTGTCAAAACAGATTTTTGCATATTTTTGTACTTCCCTTTGGGTTTCAACTGCTTTTAAAAACAGCTTCAAAAAAAACTTTTTTTGGCAATAAGTTTATGTTTACGAGCTGTTTCAAAAACCTCCAGAAAGTAATGTTACAAATCAGCAGGCACTGCCCCGTTACCTAGCAACCCCAGCAGAGTTCTGCCCCATCCATTACCTAGCAACCCCACAAAAGTTCCACCTGTAACCTAGCAACCCCAGTCAATCCCAGCATGTTTGGTCAGCAGGTTTTACTGCTGTATTTGCTGCACAATGGCTGCTGGAAAAGATAAGCGTTTTCTTGTTGACTTAGCATCCAGAAACCACTTGCTGCATTCTTGTTGATTGTGTAGGAGGCTCCACTTCTGCTTTTCAAAGATGTATTGTTGCATAATTGTGCAACTGCTAGCAGCCATTTTCACGTGTGAGTGGAAGCTGAAGTGGGGGACGTGGCCAACAGCGGCTGATTGGGATTTAAAGTGACAAGACGCCCTAAAACTAAGCTCATTGTAGGTGAAAATTAAAGTCACAGAATGAGTTCGTCAAAGTCAGTTTTGAATATTTTTATGTTTTAAGTCCAATAGGTCACTTATGACTACTGAGGTTGGCAATGAACTTAGTAGTCTTCGGGCTTTAAACATCAAATCTTTGGAGGGTCGATGGATGGATGAATAAAATATCTCATTATGTTTCTGTTCTCTAATTGAACTAATAACACTTAAAGCTAATTCCAAACATTTCTTTATCTTTAAGGATTGCATGGAAACCCTGATGACTGATTGGGCTGAAATGAATCAAATTATAGAAAAATCCAAAGGTAAACTCTGAAAGTCCGGCAGTAAGCCTGGAGAACTTCAGATCTGGACCAGGTCAGTTGGGTTCACAGGACAAAGAGGAGACATTTAAAACTTTTGGATCGGACAGCAGCAACGTTTTCTTCTCAGCGGCTCTGCAGGTTCACCAGCCTGAAGACAGAAAACATTAAGAGCAAGTTAAAGTTCCGTTTAATTCCTGACGGGGTTAAACGGATTATCGATCAAATCCATCAGAGCTTTTCGTTTTCAGAAACCTGCAGCCGTTTACACACTGGAGAAGACAGATTCTGTCTGTTTCATCCCATGTTGATAAAATTCAACATTCCAGCGGTAATCTCCTTTTTGTTTCACCTGCAGATAGTCAGAGTGGATCTTTACATGAATTGTGGGAACAGAGATGGACGGGGCGCCTTGTGATTTCAAAAATTTAGTGCTGCACATCTGCTGGCCGCAGGTCTTCGCATGACAACGTAATTCAACGAAGAACTTAATTCATTCCGAGGGAAAGCTGTGCCCTACAAAAAAGAGATCCAATCGAGCTTCTATGTTTGTGCGCATGTTCAAAAGGACATCTGTGAGATGGAAGATGAAGACGAGAAGTGGAGGAATGATTCAGATCCGATCTGACTGCATGCCTACAACATGAGGTCGGAGGAGAAACTGGAACTAATCACAGAGTTGGGTAAAAATCACCAGCGTAGGAATATGAACTACGAAAGGATGAATTACTTCAGCTCTGTGTTCTCAGTTTGGCCGTGAATTTATTATACCTCCCCTCCGAAACCCCCCGCCCTAAATTAATCCCAACAGCCAGAAATGTTTCCAAACTTTATGTTTGGAAACATAAAGTTTCCAGAATCCTGGCTGATTGCAACATCGACTGGGTTCTAAAACTTCATGTTAAATTAATAACATTTTATTATTAATAACAATAATATTATTATATTGTCATCATAATAATATTAGATTATGAAATATTATAACCCAATGCATTATAATGAAGTAAGGAAGGGAAGAAAGGGGATAAAAAAAGAAGAAAGGTTTGAAGGAAGGAATAAAGGAAGGAAAGAATATTTGAATGATGGAAAGGAGAAAATAAGTAAATGAAGGAAGAAAAGAAGGAATCAAAGAGGGAGAATGGAAGGTAAGAAGGAAATGAAGGATGAAAGGAAGGAAGGAAACAGAAGAAAGCATAAACCGATGGATGGACTGAAGGTTGGTTTTAAATTTTATTCAATTTAATGTAAAAAAAAAAAAAAACAGTTTGACTGCAAAAATTTTTTTTGTAATGTTTACATTTTTTAAAAAAAGTTAAATTCTGGAGTCAAAATTTGTTTCTTTCCTGAAACTTGAAAAGGGTCTTCAGAAAATAATATCTGTCATTTTCCTGATCGGATTTCCACTCTGTTGCATCAACCTGTTGGGAAAACCTCAGTAAACTGAGGGACGGAAAACTGATGCATCCGAAACAAGGAAAAAAGAAAGTAGCTCTTTTCCCTGAAGCTGCAACAACCAGAACAACGATCACACTTCACATGAAGTGCATACATCCAAACTATTATATCCGAGTAGCTTTTCTGAATAAATGTACTTTTAGGAGTAATTTTACTATGCTGTACTTTTTACTTTTACTTCAGTAATTTTATTATGCTGTATCTTACACCTGCTAGCAGGTAAGAGGAAAATTACGTTACTCAGTTTTTGCAGAGTACGTATCAAAGCTTATTTATCCTCTGTTCTCCTCCTCACTCAAGTTTCTTCCAAACTAATTAACCAAAGACGACTGGAAACGTTTCAAAAGACATAAAACACACCTCTTGTCTCTGGGCTATGATGTCAGCTCATCAACATGAAACACGATTATTACGAAGAGGAAATTAGCGCATATAAAACTTTGAAAAACATTAAATCCTGAGAACTTTAAAAGCTCGTTTCCCTGCAGGTTTGCA
Organism: Poecilia formosa; assembly: GCF_000485575.1. Lineage (NCBI taxonomy): Eukaryota > Metazoa > Chordata > Actinopteri > Cyprinodontiformes > Poeciliidae > Poecilia > Poecilia formosa. The sequence goes on from NW_006800148.1 coordinate 726,278, forward strand.
GTAAATCAAATAACTCCAGGAGCTAAAAGAGGCCGAGTCAGCTGTGATAGAGCCAAATCTTTCCATCTGTAAAGCTTATCAAAGTCTTCTTTCTTGCACTTTGCAACTTCTGAGAAATTATTACAGAATGGCAGCTGAAGGAAACACAGCAGGATGGGAGAAGATTTCAGGAAACCTGTCAAATCTTTGCTAAATCGCTGCTGGGCAGGAAGACAAAGAGAAATGTTCTCCACAAGGAGAGATACTCTGCAGGGCCGTTCCAACGAGGGAAGATCAGGTGAAAGCTTGAAGTAATCCTGACGTTTTATCGGCCATGTGTGGACAGGCCGCCGCAGACACGGGCGAACAAAGCTCGACTCCTCAAACAGAGTCAGACAGAGGCAGCAGCACTACGAGATTCTGACTTTTTAAAGGATGGCAGAGAAAACACTGAGGAAGACAAACTTCCAACCTGAGCTTCAATTCAGTTTCCCTCTGCTCAGTTAAAACGTGATATACTGATATTTCTACATATAGTCATAAAAAGAAGCTACACCTTCAAGTCAGTTTTAGGTTGCTTTCCTACCTGAAAGTCCGGTAGATTCAGTTTTATTGGGGACCAAAATGGCAACATTTGTTACATTTCAGCACTGTGGAAATGTGCTGCATCAAACAAACTAAACTCTTTGAAAAACCTTTTCCCCTCCTCACCTGTGGGGGCGCTGCACCAAGAACCACTGGAGGAAATGACACGAAAACCTCCAAAGAATACAATGAGTGCAACTTCCTTCTTCACAAAATGTAAACATGTAACAAATGTTGCAAATTTGGTAAAGGTAATTTTACCTACATAGCACATTTTCAGCAACAAGGCAATACAAGGTGCTTTGCAGGGATTAAAAGGAAATACAAACAAAGTAACAAACCAAAGGAAAGAGAAAAAGAAGAAAAAGCTAATAATGTTGATCCAAAGTTAATAAACTAGATACTTCTATTCAGGGTTGCTAGATAAGTATAAGTAAGTATCCTTTGGTCTAATTCATTTTCTGGGTTGGAAGAATAGGAGTCTAAAACGCAGTTGCTAAGGTCGTTTTTCTGGATTCCAAGTTTATTGTAATCCCTGTTCTGGGCTGCTAAATAAGTGTAAGTATCATCTTGACTTTCTTTTTAATGGTTTTATTGGCTCTGGTGGCCTTTATTTGATAGTTAATTGACAGGAAAGTTGGTAATGAGAGGGGGGGAAGACATGCGGCAAGGGCCGCCAGGCCGGGAATCGAACCTGCGACGGCTGTTTTGAGGTCTAAGGCCTCCAAATGTGGGTTGTGCTTAACCGCTGCGCCACCACAGCACACCCCTCCAAAAATATGATCCAAAAACAGAGCAAGCAGGGCAGAAAGGACAGGGAGGGAGCAGAAGAGAAAAGCATCACGGAGAGCAAGAGAGCAAAAGTCTCCAATCGAACCAAGTCCACTGGACTATCAGGTGTGAAAACACTAAAGTCTGAATGACCTGATTTCTCAGTTGTTGACATGAGCCATCTGACCTTTTAATTCATTTTCCAAAATCTCCCAATCCCTGGAGTCTTTCTGCATTCAGTTTATATGAATAAACAAACTTTAAAGGACATAAAGCACATGTACTTATCCATCAGGAAATAGATAAGAGATGTGATCTTGTAGAGCGTGGGGACAGGTTAACACAGGGACACACAGGACAAAAAGCATCCACGCAGTAAGACGCACATTTTTGGAAAAAGTGTGGAGACTGGAGGAAAATTCTGGAAGGAGATGAAGCAAACTCTTCATGCTGCAAGGCAGCGATGCAGCTGCATCAGGCGTTTGGTTTATTTTTAGCAAAACAAACGATGACACAGAGAACCAGAACACTGCGAGTCACTTTGTCTTCCCCTGCTTTTTAAAACCCACATCAGGTGCTAATGAAGTTAAATAAAACACACCTGAACAGCAGCCTGGTAGAACCTCTGAGAGAGCTCTCCCAGTTCTCCATCTTCTGCTGTAGCGCCCTCTGCTGTTGACGTTGTGTACTGCTCCAGCTTATCCAGCTGCTCCACCTGCATTTCACCACAAAAGACAGAAGACTCAGACATTTGTGTATTTTTGCAGATGACACCAGATTTTTACATACACCTAATAAAAAGATGCAAACAAGTTTTTCTCTGTCTGAAGTTAAATCAAACCAATTTTTTCTTGTTTTAGCTTAGTTAAACTGATCAAAATTGTTTTTATTTGGAAATGCCAGAAAATGTAGCGAGAACATTCTTTAGATATGTGTTTTTTTTTTAAAGTCTGACAAAGTCAGAAATGTACAATTATTTTCTAGGACATTTCTGAGATTAATCTAAAAATTTCTTGATTTTTGTCTAGCAAATTTAAAATTGTTCAAACTCAGAAATGTCCATGTTGTTCATAAAAATTTCTGAGAGTAATCCTTTCTGGTTAATCTCAGACTTGTTTCTAGCAACTCTTCGACTTTCCAAAATCAAAAATTATAATACGTTTTGTAGAAAATTTCTGAGATTAACTTAAAATTCTTGGAGGAAATTTACTCCTCCTTTCTCTTCCATCTACAATGAATGTTTGAATCTTGTGTTTGTTGAGACTACAGATGGAAATCCATCTAAATCCGCTACATTTACAACAATATTCTACATACATTAACACAATCCTATTCAAATAAAGTCAGTCAATCAGAAACTGGGTTAAGGTTGCAGACAACGTCATCTTGCAGCTCTGCAGGAGTTTCGTGCATCCCTTTGGGTTCATGTGACCTTTGAACTTCCTGTGTGTTTTGTTTTAAGATGTCGGTCCAGCTGTATGGACTCCATTGACACCTGAAGGCATCGTGAGCCTCCAGACGTGATCCGACTGAGCTGTGATCACCATGCAGGATAAATTCACACCCTGATCCACATCAGGTCTGTTGGACTTTTGTTCACGTCTCCTATAAGGCCTTAATCGTAGCACATTTTCTGCATTTACAGAATGCTAAAAGGCCAGAAATCGCAGCCAGGAGGGTTATTTACGATCACAGAGAGATAAAAACCTCCTCAGAACAGCTCGTCTTGGCAGCGAAGGTGTTTAACAGCAACGGTTCAAAGAATGCAAACACAGACAGAACCACAGCGCTGCTGCGGCCCGATCTGTGGTTTCATCGGCTCATTTGGTCTGTGGGAATCCCAACACTACGCTTCCACTTAAGAGTTTATACGAAGCAATAAAGCTGCGGTCTCTTCGATCTGCTGATGAACGGGGAAAAGAATGAAAACATTTATTTTCTTGTTTTCAACATAACAGTGTGGCAGTCAGGGATTTACTTGGGTTTTAATGGAAACTGCTGAAAGAAACACAAACAGAAACATCCTGAGAAACTATCTTGGGGTTTTTTTATAACATTTTTATTTTAACGCAGGTTTTGTTTTCCTCAACAGCGAGGAAGAACAAGCTGAATAGTAGAATGAATATGAGCCACCAGTGTTGATGAAAGCGAAGGTTTTTACCTCTGCCAGGACAAACGGCCGCTCCTTCAGCAGACTGGAAACCCGGAAACGACAGAGACCAGTGATGAGGAGCGTGTAGTGAGGCTTCGGCCAGTTACTGCCGACAACCTGGACGGCGATTCCTGCTGTACCGATCCTGGAGAGAGGGAGAGAGGGAGGGAGGGAGGGAGGG
>NW_006800148.1:730610-742946 GCF_000485575.1 Poecilia formosa
AAGGAAGGAAGGAAGGAAGGAAGGAAGGAAGGGAGAATAGAAGGAAGGAAGGAAGGGAGAATAGAAGGAAGGAAGGAAGGGAGAATAGAAGGAAGGAAGGAAGGGAGAATAGAAGGAAGAAAGGATTAAATGAAGTAAAGAAGGAAGGATAAAAGGAAAGTAGGGCATAAAGGAAAGGAGAAAAAGGAGAGAAAGAAGGAAGGGTGAGAAGAAGTAAGTAAGTAAGGAAAGTCAGAAGGAAGTGAGGAAGGAAGGAATGAAGTATAGGAAGGAATGAAGGAAGTGAAGGACTGTCCCCTCCCAGACGTTTCAGAGGAGATTCTCTTATCAACTTAAAATGTTCCCAAAATCACTTTGTAAGCCATTAAATGTTGGACTGAATCTGGCAGCGAAGCTGAAGACAAACTGAGCAGGAAAGAAAGAAAAACACTGAGACATAAAAACGTCCACAAAATGAGCAAATAATAAAAACAGAGTTAGGTTCTGCTACAGGAAGCAGAGGGTCTGCCTCTGGTTCTGACCGGGTCAGAAAATTATCACAGACAGCAGGTTTGATCTTCACAACGCTTTTGTTTAGATCTCAAAATGAAACTGGATGAATAGATGAATGAATGAATGAATGAATGAATGAATGAATGAATGAATGAATGAATGAATGAAATGGACAGATTAAAAGAAAAGTCTACAGAATGTGACATTTTTTATCTGATAAATAGTCTGAATGATCAACAGAAGCATACACCAAAGGAAGGATGTGATGTTGCATTTAGGAATTTTATTTTGTTTTTTTAAAAGGAACTAATTTGTTTCTTTGTACCCTTTAATCTATTTAAAATACTGTTTAATAAAAGGCTTTTTGAATCTGATTAATTGATTAATCATCTGAATAATTAATAGAATAATCATTTGCTGAAATGACTGTTAGTTGCAGCCCTGGATGAAGATGACTGGTGTTGGTGGTGAAAGGATAAACCAACAGGAGCTTCAGCTGCTACTGAGTAACCAAGCAGAGCGAGACGCAGCTGATAAAAAGCTTAAAGTCCACTCCTCTGTGGTCACCTTGAGTGAAAATGCTACAGCTGGCCTCTGGAAATTTCTGGAATAAATCGCTTCCCACAGCAAAAAAACAAGTCAATTAGGCGCTTCCAGTGTAACTCAGTGACAGGATATAAAAGCTGTCTTTTTATTATGTATAAATATAAAACCCTTGCCTTACCTGGACAGGAAAGTGAACCTTCTGCGAATTCTGAAACTTTCAGTGCGGTACCGGATCTTTAAACATCATAACTCAGGTTTAACGAGTCCCAAACTGCCTTTAATACGACTTCCTCTCTAAAAGTTGCACGATCCAGTCCAGATGTAACCAGTTTAAGACTTGTGGTTTCTGGCCTGGACTGCATCAACTTTGGTAGAGCAGATGAAAAGAAAAATGTTAAATTACCCTTTGGTTATTTCACACACTGCTGAGAACATTTAGGATCATTCTAAGACATGAGGCACTAAATCCTCTCGGACTGGGCAATGAATGGTTTATCATGGTTTACGTAATTATTTGTCTTTTAGTTTTTGTGTGTGTCAACTTTTATGGGGGTCATTTGTTTCCTTACGAGCCACATTTTTGTAATTTACTTGTATAGTCTTAGGACTTACTTTGTTTTTGTTTTTATCCATTTTGATTCATGTCTGTTTTTCTTAATAATTAATTGATTTACATTTGTTTTATGATATTCTACACTTTATCTTTTGGGTGGTTATGCTTATTTTATTTATTTATTACCCCTCTATTTAGTTCTGTAGGTATGTATTTTATTTTTAGGCTGATTTTTAAGTTTTTCTTTTCTTTTGATTTATGACTCTACTTATGATGCCCTTTCATGACTCTTATTTATATTTAGTTTTTGAGGATATGCATTACTATTTTTAGGCTGATTTTTTTGTTTGTTTTTTTATATTTTTTTTTAATATAATTTAAAAAAAAATTGGTTTATGACCCACTTCTTTTCATTTGACATGACTCGTCTGTAATTTTCTTTTCATTTTAGATATTTATTTGACTTGGGGGTTTTACGCCCTATATTTTAAAGTATTGATTAGGTCTATGATGAAAGTCACTTCATTAATTTTTGGTCATTGACCCGATGACCTGTTACGTCACAGCCCCAGACCTGCCAAACCCCAGGCCAATCTGACCAGTAACCCCACCAGTGTCTCCAGCTGAGCAGCGGACTGGTTCTTACTGGTGAACCGGCGGCAGAGGGTCGGAGTCCTGTTCGGGGTCTCTGGTGTTGGGGATCACTCCGATGATGGTGCTCTTCAGGGAGGTCCCCTTCAGCAGCCGTTGGCCCACTAGCTGCATGTTCCGCGGCGAGTCCACGCTGAACCGGACCGTAGAGCCCGGCAGGAGCACTCCTTCGTGGGTCAGCAGCAGCGGCAGACGGTTCGGTATCTGGATACCCCCGGCTGAGGCCATTTCTGAGGAACTTGACCGAAAAACAGGTCTCTGTTTACAACACAGGGTCCTGAACTGTCGCCACTTCCGGGTTAGAACTTTCAAAACAAAAGCTTCGACAACTTACAGCTATGTGAAAATTCTAGTGTACGGCCAGCGCGGAGGGACATAATACTACGTAACGAAAAATCACAACATCTCCTGTTGAGCTTTCTGCCTGTTCCTTATATTTTTACGGCAAAGGGACTTTATTTAAAAATCATTTTAAATTGTTTGAAGTACTAAATTATTATTAAATGTTTAATAGTAATTTAAACAAACAAAATTTAAAATATACAATTAGTCTGCTCTCTTTAGGAAACAGACCACTGTTATGTTCCAAGTTCAGCATCTTTTTTCTTTTGTTTCTTTTTATATGGGTGACATGACAGATTACCTTGCCCCTTAGAAATACAGGGTTACAGCTAAAAATGTGCCTGGCTGTGTGCTTTTTAAATCAGCTTTACTACAGATTAAAAACAATAAAAAATAGAGGACACACTGACTGAAAGTAAACAAAAACACCTACTGTTAAGGTAACAGTTTTATACCCATTGCAGATTTAAATGTAAAAAAAAAAGAAAGCTTTTTTTCCTCATGAGTGAGGCTTGATGTCTCCCAATAATAAGGCAAGGTTCAGAAATATAGACTCTTCTCAATACTTTTTACTTATACTTGGGTAATTTACACAAGTCACATGATGAACAACTGGATATTGCCACTGGTGCAAAACACAAAGAAGACAACAGGAAGTAGTTGGAGAATTGTCGAGGATCATGTTTTTTAATGATTTATGGCATAAATAAACTTATTCACATGTGACTTTAATTGCGTTTCTTATTCAATGGAAACAGCACAATTGCTTGTGCTTTTTCGACATTAGTGGAATGTTGGCAAAGTTTTGCAGACATATGTAATGGAAACACAGCTACTGTCGCTAAGTTAGCAAGAATGCTACTCGTCCTGTCCACAGTCACATAGAGGTACTTTTTCTGGTTCATTCAAAAATAGATATCCATTTTTTCAGAGATAAACAATTATTTTTCTCATACAAACAATACATTGATTAATAATTAAATGTATTGAATCAAGACACAGAGTTAGTTGATAAAAATATTGATTTATTTTCATAAAAGTATTGTCAGAGCGTTACACACTTCCAAAAACAACAAAAATTCAATATCTTGTGTATAAAACAATAATCTGTGAGACCGCAAACATTCATGTTTTTGCAGGTTTTTTTCTCTGTTATATCTGAATCAAGCTCCTACACAAACAAAAGCACTTACATGGTTTCTGAAGCACGAGAAAGAAACACTCAGACAATTGTATGTAGAAAAAATATACAAACATTGTTCTTTGTGCACATTGTTGCATATGTCTTGTTGCATATGTGGACCAGCTTAAAATTGGACCTGAATTTAGTTACATGTCAGGACTAAATGCAGACTGAAGTTGTAACTTATGCAAACAGAACCATGTCACATAAAATTTTAAACCAAACTCAATGCGAAATGTGAAGCTAGCAAGGTGTTTCAATACCTTAAATTCTGCAATAAACATTTCAGCTCCATCTCTTTATTCTGATTTAATCCAACATGTATGAGCAAATATTATTCCTGACTGCTGTCTTACAACATGAACTGTTTTGTGTGTGTGTGTGTGTGTGTGTGTGTGTGTGTGTGTGTGTGTGCGGGATTTTTTTTTTCTTTTTTAAAGCCAGGGATAGCTTGTAGGTTGTTTAGAAACCAGCTCTTCTTCAAACTGTGAGAAATAGCAAACAAAGTAAACCAAAGAGTAACACGGGGGTAAGTGAGTCCTACAGTAAAAAAAAAGCAAACCAGCTTGACGGGATTTACAGGAAATGAACCATGTGTCTTAAGTTAAAGTCTGAGCCACTGAAAGAAATCAAAAAATAACATGGTTTAAGAGTTTAGACTTATGGTCGTATGAGGGTGAAGCTAAAATCTGAATCTGCTGCAGAGAAAACATAAATCTAAACTTTAGTTGTTCAAATGAATCCTCTTTGTGACAGTGGCTCACATGCAGAAGACAATCTGGATGGAGATGATTTACATGGAGCTGATGTCTAAAATGGCCAGTAGAGGGCAAAAGTGAGCAATCAGAAGCGGCAGCAATCACCGTTGGATGCTCCTGTTACTGCCTGTAACCATGGTGATGCCAACTTTTGCCCTCTGGTGGCCGTTCTAGTCACGTCTGCTCCCTGAAAATCACCAATTTCTCCTCTACATATGGACAAACATTACTTTTAGAGAGCTTCACATGGTATAAAACCGATTTTATCAGTAGGTGTGTCATACTCGAGTGCTTCTGTATTCACTTTACATTTTTATAAAATAAATTATTTATTTGTAATAAACCAAAACAGAGAAACAGGACTCTCAGGTCATTTTCTGAAATGTTGTGAAGAAAGTGTAGAATAATAAAAATTAAAGATGAATAAAACAAACTCATTTATTTATCCTAAACATCCTGAAATTACTTCTGTTGTGCATTACATTTCTGCAAATATAACCCAAGAAAAGATTTTTATCCAATGTAAGTTATAATTTTTAAAATTTGCAGTTGATTTATTGTGCTATATAACTATAGTTGAAAATAAGCAAAAGGGGCTAATGGAGCCTGAAACCAAGAAAAAACCCCAAAAACATCTGTGTAACATGGTGGTGACTGCATTATGGAGTGGGCTTGTTTTATTGCACATGATGTGGTTGACATGGACACTAACATCTTTATGTTCTTTTAAAGGTGTTTTTATACATTTCTTTTTGCAGGGTGAATTCATTATACATCACAAATATGAAACAATATCTAAAAAGAGAAAAATACACAGTGAATTTAGTTTTGTGCACAAAGTTCTTGGTTTTAAAAATCATTGCTGATATTGACTTTTTGCACGTGACGTCACGCTCTCCAGAACTCCTCCCACTCCGCCATGATGGACTTCAAAACAACCAATGAGCTCCTTTAAAGCTAGTCTAAAACAGACATCTGCAACCTAATATCGCTTCTATTTAGTTGATTTCACTTAAAATATGGTCATACGATGGTGCTGCGCAATCGACTGCACAGATAAAGATGCAGATCAAACTTACCATTTTATCTTATAACTTTTAATAAGGAAAGATACGGCGGCGATGAACAGCAGCTGTCAAATTAATGACTGGCAGCTGTCTATATGATTGTCAGCCCTCGGTGTAATCGTGGATTTGCAGCGAACACCTTTTACAAGGTAAGAAGATTAACGTTCATATACTTTATAAGTAAGTATTATTAGAAATATATTATGGAGAAAATACGTGTCTAACCATTGGTAACCATGGAAACAGTGCCGCACCGTCATGTAGCCTAGCATGTATGGAAAAAACTGGTTAGCATCTTGTCTTTAGTACGTTTTTAATGCAGCTCTGGTGTAAGGGGAAACGCCGTATTTGATAGTGATATAAATCGTGTGGCGTGAATTCAGACGAAGTCGATAATTTGATCAACACGTCAGGAGGGAGATGGTATGGGTCGGTTAGCTAGCTATTATAGCTAGCTATTTATATGACCCCCCCAACCAGGTGTGTTACGTTCACAGACAAATTAGCTCGACTCGAACAAGTAGAAGCCATAAATAAACTGGCAAAAACAACTTTGGAAAACTATTTTAGTCGCTCTGTTCAATGCTCCCATCCCTCATTTCCGACGTCCATCATGGCGCCGAAATGATTTGTGACGTAGTTACAAAGGGTCAATACACTGAAATATAAAAATAAATAAATCATTAAAAGCCTCAAAATTAATGACATTCATGCATGACAGGTGGACAGAAGCCTGGATTTTTTTTAGTTCGACGGTAAGCAGAAAACCAACACCGCGTTCAACCATGATGAGCAAACTTTGTTTACACCAAATTTATGCGCTATAGGCGACCAGGAATGCCACGACAGTTCTGGATTTCCTTTAAATTGCTCCCTGTCTGCAGCTGAAGAGTCAAGATCAAAGATTACTATCTGATCCACGGAATCACTGGATTTATTGTGTTCCAGAGCGATTAAGTAAAACACCACAGATATGTATAGCTGGATTGGAAACCATTTTGTATTTATTCTCAGCTCTTTAAGTTGTCAAATCAGCGCTGCCAAAACCAGACTGCCCAGCTTTCTCAGCCCAGATGTTACAAATTTACAGATTAACCTTTTGCACCAACCCAACCACCACTGTCTGTGCACATTAAGTCATAACGTATACCATGTGTTGGCTCCGCACTCCAGGTGTGAAATAAACAATAAGCAAACCTCCGGCTGTGAGCAGAAACTTTACAGTTACACAAATTCAAGAAAGCCAATTATATCCTTGAGGCTGAGCAGAAAGTATTGCTGCAGTAAAACTGAGGCTCTGTTAAGGGTGCAAAAGATTAACGTGGTTAAGAGGTTCCTTTGTATTAACTATGGAGATATTTGACCTCTCATTCTCAGTTATGTCTTTTAGGAGGTTTTCAATAGAAGAAGAGTCTTAATCTGAGTTTTTTTTTTTTGCTTAGAGCTTCTTCTGATGGGGGGTTATGAAGTGTGATTTAAGATTGTTTCTTAGTACACTTAAAATTAGATAAAACTAACTTTCAAGTAACTTCTCAGCAAGATTAAGTCAATAATTGTTTAATATAGATGAAAAAGTTCTTGTTCCACTGGCAGGTTATTTCACAAAACATATTTCCCATCTTATAAATTAATCTGCCAGTGGAACAAGAACTTTTTCATCTATATTAAACAATTATTGACTTAAAACAAACTCTATGGCTTGCTAAAAAGTCTTGTCTTATTTCAAGTGTACAAAGACATTTGCACTATATACTAGACTAATATTTCTCTGCTAAGTTGCAGTGAATCTCAAAAAGACGAAAGAGATTACAGAGAGGATGGCGCACTGGAACGTCAGGAAGAAATGGCCGGATAAGCATCACCTGATGCTGGACGGACCTTCAAAATGGGACGTCTGATTTAACAGTAAATCCTTCAAAGTAAATCTGTAATCCCTGTGGATCATTAACATATCAAGGTGCTGCTGCTGCTTTCATGTTCCTTTGGTGCACATCCGTTTAATATCTGTGAATTTGAAAAAAATCAGATTTTGAAGAGATTATAATTCAATTTCACAATGTAAACGCTGTGAAGTTATTACAAATTTCTGGCTAGAATTTGGGGTTTTAATCCTCAGAAGTTTAATTTTTTGCCTCAGAAGAAGTCCATGACATCAAAATCTGTTTAAAATTTGTTGAGTTCATGGAGTTTGTCCTGACTTTATTGAGGTAATAAAGCATATTCGCTGTGACATAACTATCGCTTATAGCTTTATTGCTAAAAATGACAGCTTTTATATGCATGATGGGAGCGTCTAACGTACTCTCAGCCTCTAAAAGAGTCATGGGAGAGTCTGCGTACGTAAAGATCTAAACAACAACCAGGACAGATGAAAACTTCACAGTCAAAACTTTAAGAATCTACTGATTACTTTTGGGTTGAGTTTCTCATTCTGCTCAGGAACCAAAGCTTTTCTGTAGGTCACTATATTGAAACATCAGTCATTTTACTTGCTGATAGCTCTTTTCTTATGGCATTGTGCTCTTTCCTGTCACATCTTGAAACTTCAGCCGAAGACTTTAGGGAACTCTGACGTCTTTTTTTTATTAAACTTTCAGTCAGAAGACTCTAATTTCTGCATCAAGACCAAACTCGATGCTTGTCTTGTTTTGCGAAGGCACCAGTTTGGTTTCTCTCCAGATTCCTTTCAAAACTCAGGAACCTCAAACAAAACTCGGGTGCCAATTATACGTCTTTCACCATCGTTTTCTACAAACTTGCCTTTGAAATCATGGCATACCTGGTAAAAACAAACTGAAACAGATTTCTGCTGAACACAGGGCTTGGTAAAAAGGAAGATAAATATGCTGTCAGTTGACCAAGTTCGTTTTTCTTCCTCTTTTTTTTTCTTTTGCACAGATAAAAAAAACATAAATACATAAAGCAGCGAATGAAAATGAACATACTCTTTTGGACAGCTCTTTGATTATGCAATCCGGGCCTGTAGCACAGCTGTAAAACATTTGTTTTTAAATAACATGATATATCGGGATGTTTGGCTGTGGTACAAAGTCTGTCTCTTTCTGTTAGCCTCTCGATAAGAAGTTCCTTCCCAAAGAATCCATCTCAGAAAACAATGCATTCATCATCGTTATTAACATAAGAAAACATAAACACTTCTGACGGATGAGTTACCAGAAGCAGGAGACGTCTTCAAGGAAAAGGTCCGGCGTCCCAGATGAAATCCTGAAGGTTCCTCTCAGAGCCGAGCCGCATTTCGGCTACATGGAAAGTCCGTACGCTACCAAATGAAGCACAGGCAGCGTCGCTATGCCAACATGTTCTCACTGCTGCATGGTGCCAAGGTTTTCAGTCTGCACAGTGATCTTGGCTCTTTTTGGAAATGATTTGTTGAAATGGGTTTTTACTGTGAATCACTGGAGTCTCTGGGCGGCATCAGTGTGGAAGTCACCACTCTGCAGGCTCCGTTGGCCTCGTCTCCAGTTCTGGGCTCTGTGTTTTTCTGCCTTTCTTTGAATGGGAGACTTCACAGTCTGAAAAGCAGAAAAAATAATCGCATCCATGTTATCAGTAATTACAATAAATCAAAGCATTATTTGTGCGGGTGCAACCTGACTGCAGAAAGAGCCGGGCTGCTTTTAAACCACGTGTCAAACTCACAAAGCCAAATCTGGCCCGCCGTAGCGTTTTATGTGGCCAAATTACATCATTGAGTCCTTTTAGTTTTTCACAAATCTGTGAAATTCACACAAAATCAACAAATCTTCACATTTTTCTCTGATTTCACAGCAAAAATTCTCAAAATTGATCAAAAACATTGAGTTTAAGTGACTACCATAGACCAAATTTTGGCATTTTTAAGGACAAAAATTACAATAATTCATACAAGTAACAAAAAATAACTAAATCAGGCAAAAGAGAATTTTTCCAAATCAGTTTCATTCGATGTAAAACTTATGAAACTTTAACAAAAACTGCTGGTGAGGTAGAGATGGGGATGTTGAGGATTTCTGGTGAGCAGATGATGGATTTGGAGCTGTAAGGAAGAAGGAGGACTGGTGTGACCGACGAGGCTGGTAGGGATTTTTAAGGTGAAAACAACAAATTAGGATGCATACAGGAGTTAAAACCAGGAATAAATCCCTCTGACATTTCCCAGAAAACAAACCTGAACAATTCCCTGGATATATGCATGTTTAAAAACAGTGTATCAGTCAAGATCAAAGTGCTGTGGCGTCATCATAGATGTGCTCCGATTCCTGAGGCATGCCAAAAATCTTCCCAAGCAAATTTCTGCACACTGTCCATCCATCTGAAAGTGAGGCAATACTGTGCAGCATCTGTGGGGCCTGGAAATCTGGAGCACATAAGGCTGCGGCGTTCTTCATGCATACGCAGTTACATCAACGTGCATCTCCTGCAGGTGTTGGGTGACGTTCATGTCAGGATCTTAATCTTTTACGTTCAGATTGAGCCAGAGGATGGGCTCCGACTGGAGGCTGTGAAATCTCCTGATGGGATCAGTTCTGATTGAGATTTAAGACGCTCAAATGGGTCAGCGGCTCGTATCGGGGATATCCAGAGACGATTCAACAAGTCCAGCAACAACAAAGAATAAAAATGAGTTCAGAATCAGTAAATTGGGACAATATTTTGAATAGACCAATAGCTTTTTGTCATGTGGGCCTAAAACATCAAGGCAAAACAAATTATAATTTTTAAAAGCGAAAATCACCAAAAATGTTGTGATGATTTTTTTGTGACTATTAAATTGTAAAATAAGCTTGAAGTACATTAATTAAACACATTTTTTGTAAAAACGGGGTTGCAGATCAGAAATTTCAAATGGTTTGTGCATTTTTTCCTCCTTAAATGAAAGGCATCCAGTTTGCATATTATTTTGGGCTTGACTGAAGAAAACTGAAGAAATATTTATCGTCTGTTCTCAGCAATAACAGGATCTGGGTCAGTCTTCATTTGAAAACGCTTGCTGTACTTGGACGAGTTTTGGCTGCACCAAGGTATATTTTAGAGCACAAGTCAATGAATAGTTGTGATTCTGGTTACCATGAAAACAAAAGGAAACCAAGAAGCTAGGAAAATATGATCACTTTGTATTGCATCTGTGATCAGAGGGCTGTAACACCTCACCCCCAAAAAATTAGTCCAGGGGCCCCACTTTAAACACCCTTGTTTGTATTAAAAGTGGGGTACCACCCAGGTTTATGCATGTGTGAGATTAGACAATAAATACTTAATAATATGGTGAATTCAGCTGAAATGTAATATAGCAACAGGACCCGGCGGTATTCTTGTTCTTCCATTTTAAATCCTTCCTTCAGGGGTCGGCCTGCACAGATTAAAAGCCATATGAGGCACGAAACCAAGAAGCATGACTTCCTGATCACACATGGTCAGTCGCTACATGTTGGGGGGCCTCAGAAATGGGAAAATGAGGAAGACCTCAGCTCTACTGTCCCCTTCACTGTTCAGCCTTCAGTGGAACTGGTGTTTCGTGTCATGATTGAGAATCTGGATTGCATGTGATTGGGCGACGATTGACAAAGATGGATGGCTTACTGGAGCACCTGCTGAGGATTTTTTAAAAAGCGAATGCACCTTTTTTGCAAACCCTTTCCAGTGGCAGCTGTCCAGATGGTTCTGAGTAAGGCAACGTTCAGGACGTCAGGTTACACATTAACATGGCTTTGCGGGAACCTGCAGGCACAAAATCTGTCCAGATGGCCTGGCAGAGGCTGTGGCCCAACCTGGAGCATCAAAGCATCGGATCATCTTTGATCCCGAGCTGGAGAGACACTCACACAACACCGGATAGTTAGGGGGAAAAAAAACCCAAAGCGAAGGACGCAGATGGCTTCCTGCATGGCAAATTGACAGAAAAACCTGCCTTTTGTCATCTTCAGTCTCCAAACATAACCCCACATGGAACAGATCAGGATGCAAACATAAATTTTCATGTAAGAAATCGGATAAATGTTGATGCATGTTTTATGTGCCGGAGGGAGCGGCTTTCATTTGGTTTAAATGTCTTCCATGTTGAACTCACAGTCCTGAGAAGATTCTGTGCCAGAAAAGCACTCCCAGAAAAGGCAGCACATGGTGTGGCACAAGTTATCCACTAGGGATTTTGGAGACGCGAACCTCCAGCTGGACTCCGGCACCCTGTCGGGCTCCTCCGTTAACTGATCCCAAATGTCTTGGATCGTCTCTGGAAGCTCCTGCTGGAACACCTGGACACACCAAAACAAACACACACACAGCTGACGGGCTTTAAAACCATGAGTCACCTGACAAACACCAGGAAAATAAAAATTATATTACAGCAGCCATTAAATCCTGGCAAATGTTTGTAAAAGGATAACATTTGTGGACCTTAATTTAACTTTTTGCATGTTTTTATACTTCCATTTGAGTCTCAACTGCTTCTAAAAACAACCTAACGAATAAAAAAAAACAAAAACCCAGCCGATTTATGGTAATAAGTTAAAGTTTTTTGGTGAGCCGTTTGAAAAACCTCTGCTTGTTGAGTCACATCCCATGGGCAGTGTGTCGTTACCTAGCAACCCCAGCAGAGCCCAGGCCGTTACCTAGCAACCCCAGCAGACCTCTACCCGTCACCAAGTGGAGCGGGGGATATGGCCTTAGAATACAATATTTTGTAGTAGTATTATAATAATGATAAAATTGATGATTATTAACGATTGATCTTTTTTCATTTTTAGG
>NW_006800148.1:744689-764903 GCF_000485575.1 Poecilia formosa
TTCAAGTGTTGATTATCTGAAAGACCTTAGACATGAATTGCCCCATATGGGGTTTGAACCAATGACCTCAGCATTACCAGCACCACGCTCTAACCTGCTGAGCTAACCTACCTTACAAACTGTTGAGTTTCCATGGATTTAAGAAGAACTTACATGATTTTACCACAATGAAGATTTGATAAAAGTGCTTATATTCTAATGTTTTTCAAAACAACATGCATCATATTTTATTTTCCAGAGATTTTGTATTTTGAAGTGTTGATATTATTTTTGAACCATTTTTCATTTTCAAGGGTTGATTGTATTTCAGAGATATTTTTATTTTAATGTGTTAATTTTATTTTTTAACCATTTTTTATTTGTAAGTATTGATTTTATTTGATAGCCATTTAGCCAAGTCTCTGTAGAACCATTTGTCTCTGCTAATGACATCTTCAATACAAGTTTTTGATCCCAGGCTTAGTTTATGGACTGTAATGTGAAATTGGGCACAATTATAAGTCTGACAGTTTGTTCACCAAGTTACTGTGCTCTCTGAGAGGATCTGTGCTATAAGTATTTAACATTGTTCCATGCCAATCGTTGACATTAGTCTCTAACAAAATGTGGATCATCTACCAGGAACACTGCAAAGAGCCTGAGTTTCTGTAGTGTAGTGGTTATCACATTGGCTTTACATGCAAAAGGTCTCTGGTTCGAAACCAGACAGAAACAGATTTTTGCATGTTCTATTCATCACAGGTGTTTACTAAAGGTCAACAAGGGTTCTGTGGTGTCATGGTCTATACTCTGAATCCAGGCATCTGAGTGCAAACCTCAGTTGAATTTTTCATGCTTTGCATCTCACATCATCAACTTTGGAACCTCAAACTGAAACAAAGCAGAGAAGTTCAGTTCCTGTAGTGTAGTGGTTGTCATGTTTGCTTTACATGCAAAAGGTCTCTGGTTTGAAACCAGACAAACAGTTTTTGTAGGTTATGCATCTCTTGAGGTGCAGTGAGACAACAAGAGCCTTCCTCTTTGGTGATGGTTCATTTGCCAGTCGGCTTCTTTGAAATCAAAGCTACTTTACTTCAATTACCAATTGGCAGTTCTATGGCGTA
The DNA here is from genome assembly GCF_000485575.1 of Poecilia formosa. Taxonomy (NCBI): domain Eukaryota; kingdom Metazoa; phylum Chordata; class Actinopteri; order Cyprinodontiformes; family Poeciliidae; genus Poecilia; species Poecilia formosa. Next base: position 745,793 of record NW_006800148.1, read on the forward strand.
ATGCACATGTGTCAAACATGCATTACACCATGTTTGACACATGCACCGTGCTTTTATAGGCTGATGATTGACTTAAAATAGATTTTGTGCATGAATTGACTACAAACTACATTTCAATCAAAGGTTTGTAATGCGCTTCCTAACCAGACGCTCCAAAGCGTCCGGTCCATAACTCTTCGACATGCTGTCAGCTCCAGTCAGAAAGACGCATTTAGTTCAGAGACCATGAGATGATATTCAGAAAGAATGTTTTTAATTAATTGATTTCAGTTGCCTCTGAGACTAAATCTTTGCGTAAAGTCTATAATGTCTGCCCATGTGACTTGTTTTTATTATTTGCTTGCTTACCTTTAAACACTGATTTAAATATTGTAAATTTTAAACTGAGCAGTAATTTTACATCCATGGAAACTCAAATGTAATATTTAAAACTTCAATACATAAAATCAGTTATTTAACAATATGAGGTGTTTAATTTATTTTTAACATTGTATTTTTATACATTTATGCTAGAGGTGCCCAAGTCTAGTTTTCCAGAGCTACCATCTGCAGCTTTAGATGCATTCCTTCTCCAACACACCTGGACCACTGACTCATTATAAGCCTCTACAGAACTGAATGAGGGAAGTCAACCTTTTGTCTGGGGTGTTTTAGCAGGGATTCACTCCTGATTTGTACCGTCTATGTGGCCCGTTGAGGGGGGCCAATATGCTGAAGTGGCCCTCGGTGAAATTGAGTCTGACACCCCTGATTTAAAGCAACAAGATGCCCTAAAACAGCTCATTCTGAAAGGAGCCAAAAATAGGCATTATTGATCAAACTAAAATCTCATTAAGAATGATTTAGTGCAAAAAATGTAACAAACATGTCTTGGTGGCCCACAGACCTGTCCTAACCTGTTCACAGAAGCATAATTGGACACCTTCAGGTCGATCTTTGATGTACATAAACTTCAAGCTGCTGCTCAAAGTATTTTTTACTCCTGAACTTTGGAACCAACTGCATGAAAACATTCCTGCGATTGGCCCCTCCAAATTTTAATTCTTTTTATCTGAAGCCGAAATTAATTTTAAGACATTTGTCTGTAATATTTTTTCTTTTTCTGCGTACGAAACAAACCAGAGAGTCTGGGCTCCACATTCAGAATGATTTCATACAAAAAGACTTTTAAGGAGGCCCAGGACGAGGTTCATTGTGAATTGGTGCTAAATAAATAAACTGAATTTAATTAAATTTTAAGGAGGACTCCACAGTTCTTTCAGAAATGTAATTACAGTTTTAAAATAGCTAGAAGATTAAAAAACTCAACGTTTAATGTGATTTCAGGTCATTACTAGTACTGCTCATGACGAACAGATAAAATATTTCAGCATTGTGACCCAGGCAGTCTGAGATCCTAATGTTTGAGGGAGATAAAAGTACCTGAGGTCATCGACGGGAAAACATTCAGGGCCAACAAAAGAGCCTCTATTTTGCAATGCTATATTTGTCTGTTAAACAAATAATTCATTAAAGACATGAACAGAAGAAATACTTGAAACTACAAATCACGAGAGGATGAGCGAGATATGAATCCAGGATCAGAGATGGGATCAGCTTTGCTCCAGACTCTGCCTTCTGCGGCTGCAGGGTTCCTGTGTGCTGCTGTCTGCAGGGGCACCGTGGTGATTAATGCACGCCCTGCTTTTGGAAAATAGTCTAAACTGGATTAAAATATTGGATTTAAAAACAAATCCCAGCACAGATAAGCCGTTATAAAAGGAAAACCTGCAGACAGAACTGGTATTTATTCCCTCATCTGCACTTTACTGAATAATCAGACGCTGCATCTTGTACATTCACCTCCCCTGAACTCTTGTTTTCAATCATAAACAGAAGCTGCACTTAGGTTTCCATCAATAAGAGAATTAGTTCCTGATATTAAACAGATTACATCAATGTGACATTAGTTAGTGAATTGGTTAATTTTGGGAGAATGTGAGCGCAGCTGCGGAGCAAACATGTGAACTCGGTCTTACCTCAGGAGGATGTGACTGAACAAAGACTCCCTCAGCATCCCTGAACCGTCTCTCCAGCTCCGCCGTGTACGGACGCGAAGGATGCCTCTCCGGCAATACCCGGATGATCTGAAATAGGAACCCATTTTCAGTTTATAGCTCCTTTAATTTGGCATGATCACTTAGTGATGGAAGAAGCATAAAACTCAAGAAAATCTGTTGATACATAGTTCCCACAAGTCTGAACCAGAAGTGATTCGCCATCTAGGTAGGCAAAGCATACATAAACCATGGCTTCAAAACCAACAAAAAGAAAGTAGAGTACCCAACTGTAATCAAATAATAGTTGTAATGTACTTCTGTTGTTTATAAGTTAGATAGGAATAGAGAGCTAGTTCTAAACTTGTGACTTGCTGTTTTCATAGCAACTCCATAGCAGCTGTCATCAGTTACCTGCGATGCCTACCAAGATGGCTGTCAGCTGCAAAGTTCCCAGAAGTGACGTCAGATGAGAAACACGTATTTGCTGTCAGATGGAAATGTTAAGTTGGATTTTATTCTCCTGCAGGTCTCTGTAAAAATTAATGGTTGCTAAAGTAATTATTTTTGTCTAATTGCTCAACTCCTCCTCCGCTCTAACCTGTTCAGGACTTTAAGTCCTGAGAGACTGAATGTAGACAAATATCCATGTTTCTCAATTCATACGATGGTCTTTTATGCTGTAATCAACATTGTTTACCATGTTCTATTGGTACTCACATTTTTATTACAACTAAAGGCATAAATGGAATAACCTCTGGTTTATTCAATCACCATAAAGTCTTTTGAGTGTGTACAGAACAAAAATGTCAAATTTTACTGTTTGAAGATCGAGTATGTACTGTTTTCTGATACTGATGATGGATTACTGTGAGAAACAAAAAGCTGCTGAGTAATGTAAGAAGCAGAGTCAGAAAAAGCTGAGTCACTGGTTGCTATGGTGATTCCGCTCAATTCTGTTTTTTTCCCACCACAAGAGACAAGAAAGTAAACCTCAAACAAATAGCTGCCGTTTAAAAACTATAAGTTAAAGTAACTAAAGACTTGAACCGAGAGTGTGTGAACGTTCTGCTTCACAGGCAGATTTCTATCTGTGTACGGTTTTTTAAGTTGCAGATGTGAGGTGATAAAAAGTCCCTCCAGTTCCAGTTTGGTAAAAAAAAAAAAAGACCTGATATCTAATAGGAGTCTGGGTGGGAGCCATCTGCACTCAATTTGTCAGAAAAGTGTAAGACCGACATCAATGAGAGTCAGACACACTGAAAGAGAGTAGACAGAAACAAGTTTGATGTACAAACTGCATATGGAGATGAAACTGTGAGCATTAAAGTAGTTTAAGTTTAGTGAACTTCATATTTCACAGGGGCAAAATCTCTAAAGTGTGTGACATCATCATACTGTAAACTGAACAGGTGAGAAAAATCATTAAACTTGTGATTATGTAAAACCATAAAAAGGTATTGAAACGACAATGCGGTTCATAAAAGTCCAAATTTCTTTGAACTGTTTAAATATCAAACTGTTTCTGCTGGAAAGTGAAGTCGAGCTATGGAGCTTCAAAAAGCGCACAGTTTTCACTAAAATCTCATTAAAGTCAGTCCAAAAAATGTTTTTTAGGGGGAGGAGCAAACCAGAAACCAAAAGTAAACGGCAGGGATTGTATTTTTACCTCTTATTTAAGAGGGCATTGTCAAAAATGTTGACTTACTCACCTGCAAAAATGTAGTTTGAATGTGTATCTGAGGAGCAGTTGCATTAAAAGTTTTTATTAATAAATACAAAGAAATAGGAATACATTTGTGTCACCATGACACTGTTAATGTGCTGTTTACATTTAAAAAAAACCCCAAAAAGGCTGGAAAAAACCCCAAAACATTTATTGTTCTAAAACCCCGTAGGTTGACATTACACAGATAAGGAACTTGTTTTATTTGTTCATTTTTTCCACCAAAGAAAAGGTGTGATCATATCATGTGCTTGCGAAACCAACTGTTAGTTATAGGACAAAGTGGTGATCTAACCTGGAGCCACGCCAGCAGCAGCGTCGGCCGTTTCAAACAAGCCGTGTGACAGACCGACTCTGGAGAAGATGAACGCATCCTCGAGCATTAATCACGACGGCGTTCTCAGTTTTTACACATTGCGTTTATTTTAACCGTGTTAAAGAGCCTGACAGATGATTTGTGCAAAATGGAAGAAATTAATTGACAGATTGATTGGCGTTTTAAACAGCGTTTGAAAATAAAATTGGTGAATTCCTTGTAAGAAAACAGGAAGTTACTAGTTTGGAAAATGCATTATACAGAGTCAAAATGTTCCCACAACGTGTTTACTTGCGCAACTGGAACCACTGGAGCGCAACATGAGTTTCCATGTTTCCAACAGCAAAGAGCAATAATAAATTCTTGAGATATGAAACACTCTGCGCTGGACTGATGCGCTGCAGCTGACTGAAATAACTGATCAACTCACTTAGCTCCAAATACCAGCCGCTATTAGGTTACACGTCAGTCAAATGCAGTTAGGGGAAGCTATTTTTCATAAGTGGTCTGAATTTATGCCGGTAATTCCTGACGTGTGATTCTCAAGAGCGAGTCACAGAGCCTGCCTGAACAAAGAGTCACATCGGTTTATCGCAGAAATCTGGAACATTTAGACCAGATTTAACAAATCATTTAATGTATTTTGGAGAAGGAAAAAGGCTTTGTTGATCCGGCGAAGGTGGGAAAACTGGTGTGAGCTGCATGTGCTGGCATGCAGAGACGGATAAGGATTAATCGGTTGGGTTAAAAACACGAAAGAATAAATAATTTCTGTCTGAGATGATCTGAATGGGTCTGGCTCCACTTCGGCTGGTGTGTCTGTTTAACAACATCTTTCACTGCCATCCTCTAATCAAAAGTTAGACGTTTGATTTTACACAACATTTTAATCAGAAAGTGGTCTGTACTTTGACTGGGCCACTTTACTTGGATGTTTTTCTGCTTCAGTCAACTTGTTTGGGATCATCGTCCTGTTTGGGCCAAACTTCATCTGTCAAATAATACTGGTTTCTTTTCCACTCAATGCCAACAGTATGCACAAAAAAATATGGCAAACCATTATACATTATACCGCCATCGCCATGCTTCATAGTTGGTGCTGATATGTTGTGTTTGCAAACGTAAGTCAAGCTGCGATATCGTCACTTTCCTAAAATTATGGCTGAAGACACTTCTGCCAAAAGTGATTTTGGAAAGAAAAAAAAGAAAAAACTGCCACCTCTCTTTTAATGATTTTTATTAGAGAGAAGAAGGCTATGGTATCACATTCCCACCAAAAATCTTGAGGAGCCGAATAAGGAACCACAACAGTGCATTTTTTTCAAAAATGAGTGCATAATATTTCCATTTATTCACGGGCCAATTAATGCACCACTGCAAGTAATAAAACATTCCCCCTCCAGCTGGTGTATTTCAAATTAAAATTCAAAGATACTTTATTGATCCCGAAGGGAAATTAAATGCTCTAATACCTCAAATTAATTCAAATTCCTTATAGAGTCAAATCAGTAAGAGAGCAGCAGCTCCTCTTATTGACTGTAGGGAGGATGTGTCATGGATTTAAAGCATAGAAGAAGAAAACAAAGCGGAAGCAGAAGAATACAAACCAAAAAATGTGTGGAAAGGAAAAACTTTTTTTCCCCTTCTTTCCTCCACCTCCTTCTCTTTTTTTTAATTTTAGGCCAAAATCAGATCAATCAGAAGCGTTTCCCAGACGCGCCCACTAAACACAGAGAGCGACCACAATTTTTCAGCGTTTTATCGCTCACTGTGCTGCGTTCATGAACCAGTGAATAAATGAGCCAAGTTTATTTGTATGGTTCAGCAACAAGGCAGTTCAAAAACGTTTAAATACAGTCATAATTTATGAAACGATAAGCATTACATTTTGTCAAATACCATCATCAAAACCATCAAGCAAATACACTTCAAATATGTTGATCAGTTTTCCAGTTGGTATGAATCAAAGGCAACGTTAAACAGCCTTAATTCAAAGTGAATCAGTGTTTCAGCTGTTTTGCAGTTCTCTGGAAGTTTGTTTCAGATGAGTGAGAATACCTGCTCTCTCAATAAGTGTGGTGATGTGATTGGTTACTAAGCTCCTCAGTGTTTTTGGCAGGAATGTGACGCCATAAGAGCCTTTGTAATTCAACCCTGTGAAAATGCCATACTTGTTCAGTCTTTTCCTAGTTGCCCCATCATGAACTTTAACACTAAACCTGCTAACTGAGGCATGTGGGTTCTGAGATGGAGCTCTCTGGGTTTCCTGCAATTAAACTGGGTCATCCATTCCTGGGAAGGCTGGCAGATGTTTTAAATACTTTCCTGTGGTGAATAATCTCCCTCTCTGCAGAATGATGAACTTTGAATTGTTGAAGCAGTAGTCTTATAATGCTTCCCACATTGAGCTCCTTGCTGATGTTTTTCCATATTGGACCATCTGTATACTTCAGAGCAGAAAACCACCAAAACTCTTGCTTTTATGGAAATGTTCATGCTACTTACTGCCTGCTATTCCCCCCATTTTAGATACCATGGGAGTAGCACAGTATCTAAAGTCAATCCTCTTTTCAGGAGGAAAGTCCACCCTGAAAAGAGGATGGACTTTCTTCTTTTCAGTCACACCTTTTTCATTTTGGCATCAATAAATAAAAACAGAGTTTGACTAATCTACACACCCATATTAGCTCAGATTTTAACGATAAGATTAGTTTCCATTATATGCAGATGATACACTGCTCTACATTACGACATCACCTACTGAACCTTCAGAATCACATAAAGACGGTAACAAAGTTGGCCTTCTGTCACCTGAAGAACATTTCCAGGATTGGAACACTAATGTCTCAGTGAGATCTAGAGGAACTGTCAGCTCAGAGAATAGACTGTTGGTTTATAAATCACTGAACATCTTGAAGATCTGCTGGTGTTGTATGAACCTCCCAGGTCCCTCAGGTGTTCTGGTTCTGATTCTGCTCTGCATCCCAAAACCAGAACCAAACATGGAGAAGCAGCATTCAGCTTCTATGCACCACAAATGCATTTTCTGGTTTGTTCTGGAACAAACTTCCAGAACAAACTTCTGGAAGTTTGTTCCATAAGTTTTCTGGAACAAACTTCCAGAAAACTTCAAAACAGCCGAAACACTGAGTTCCTTTAAAACTACACTAAACACCCATCTGTTTAGAGTTGGCTTTGATTCATAACTGGAACATTGATTAATTCTAGTCTTCAATATTTGATGAATCCTGATCATTTTGGGGATGAAATTTGACAGAATGTGATGTTTTTGCTTGTTTGCCTTTCCCAACATAACTGGTTACTGTGTTGCTTTTATTATGGGAAGAGCTTTGAACTGACTTGTTTCTGAAATGTTCCAGAAAAATAAACTTGACCTGCCCTTGACTTTGTCTCTGTGGAAAACAGAGGGACAGAACCAGATCCAAGCTGTCTCTGTCCTGTTAGCATTGGCAGATTTTTGCTAAATGTTTTTCAGTGCCTATATTAACTGAATGGTAATGTACCTTTTTTAAGACGCCTTGGTTGACTTGAAACCACAGCCTCTGGAGAACCAGCTCATCCAGTCCGTCCACCTTTAATTTCTGAGAACAGGGTACAGTTGGCATATTAAAACATTAAAATAATACATTTCCACTAATGTTTAATTTAGAAATCTCAAAATTAGAGGCATGAAACCAGACCCATAGCACAACAATCATTCGTAAGACTCATCACTGGAGCAAAGTCCAGGCATTTGAACAGGACAGTAAATTTGTAGAACTTAATGTTCTGCATCCGCTCCGATACAACCACTCTGCACCAAACTGAACTCTGCGGTGAAACTATAAAAATCTTGATTCATACCATTTTGCTGATATTTGACAGCTTAAAGATTTCCTCGTGGTGAACTCGGATGAAGTAGTTGATGGGAAAGTTGTGCTTCTGAAACAGAGAAACGGAGAGATAAAATCCTTTAAAATGTCTATCATTAAATCAAAAGGAGAAAAGTTTCAGAAACGTAAATGTTTAGCAAACTCTGCAGCTTCAGATTATGCTGCTGCTTGACTAAAAGCTTCACGTTTACGGTTGCTGGAAACACCTTTAGCATCCTGCTCTAAGTATTTATTGCTTAGTTTCTAGTTCAAATATCTTATTACACTCGAATTAACACAAAACTCACAAGATACAGGAGCTTATTTTAAGTCAGTAATTCCTGAATATTGATAAGTATTAGTTCTGCTGGCAGATTATTTCACTTGTAGGAAAACGTCTTTGTAAGTGAAAAAATCTGCAAGCGGAAGTATTAATTTGATTATTCACTTAAAACAAGCTCCTATATCTTGCTGAAAAGTTACTTATAAGTTAGTTTTGTTGTATTTTAAATTTACAAAGCACTAGAAACCAGAGTTGGGTACGATTAAAATACCAAAATTTCCACTTAGCTTTACATTTGGGTCCATCTGATTATGTAATTTTTAAATATTAAATGATTGATTATTTGATCAGTTTCTCACTACTTTAGTAGACTTTTTACCAAATACTTCCTTTACTCTAACTTTAGTCATTTCTTGGACGAATGCGTTTTACTTTTACTTGAGTACAATGTTTGGATGCTTTACCCATTTCTCCTAAAAACGACACAAAAATACTTAAGATTTTGTGTTTTTGTGGTGAACTTGCTTGAATTGTTTTAATGTTTTAAACTGTTTTTATTGCTTCTTTATTGGCCCTTTTATCACATGCAGTAAAGTTTTAGGGCTTTGAACTGTTTTGCATCCCAACACCATTTTAGAGGAAACCGTTAACAGATGAAGGATTTTATTCACGCTCATTGCTTCAGGATCGGTTCCGGTCCATTTTTACGTCGCCTCGTCTTACCATGTACCGTCGCCTGTGGCTCAGGCTGTCGTTGAGCGTCTTGAGGGGCGTGCACATGCTGGCGGGCGTGGAGGCCATCAGAACGGGAGCCATCAGAAACAGGCCTGCAAGAGACGGGACAGACGGAGAAGATTAAATGTACGACGTGCAGCTCATGCCTCCAACACCCCGATTTAACGGCTGGAGTTTAATCTCAGTCTGAGCTAAGATTTAATCTAGATGTGCAAAGTGGTGTTAAAGGAGGTGCTGTTATGTTTCCGATACATCTCACCTTGAGATGATCCAGTTAGCGTAAATGATTAATAATTTGATCAGTTACTCAGAACGAGTAGGCTTTTTACCAAATACTGTTTTACTCTTACTTGATTAAAGTCCAGAAATCACAGAGAAAGAAAGACGACTAGGAAGCAGGGCTGCAACTTAATTATTATTATTATTATTATTATTATTTTAATAATCAATTATTCTGACAATTAGTCGTTTGAAAAAATAGCACATTTTACAGATTTTTCATTCAACACCATAAATGTTGGAATTACATTAAAAAAGCAAATAAATAAACAAATCCCCCTTTTTAAACAAGAAAAACATTTTATTGCCTAACATACATTTGTTTTTAACTGGGCGAAGCCAAAACTGCCACTTGAGGAGTTTTACATAAAACATATTTACAGACAAAGGCTTTTTTTAATCTTAAATGAAAAACTAATATATTTTTTGTACAGTTTTGGAATAATTACGACTGCATTTTTTTTCTGTCTGTATGCTGCAGTTAGTAATTAACCAATCACTAAGTTAGTTGACGATTATTTCAGTAATTAATTCAACTAATAATTTCAGCCCTAAATGTATCGTGTGCTTTTCTTCCCTCGAGATTAGATGGAAATAATTTACAAAAACAAAAAATATTTTTTGCCAACATTACTCAAACAGGGTGTACTTACTTAAAAACTTTATTAAAACACAACCCTGTGTGTTTTCTTTTTTTAAAAAAAGGAACAAATTGCCCACATTTTTACGGCAGTCATGCCCCAATAAGCAGACGGGACGTTTCTGACTGGAACAAACAGATAATGATCTTTGTTATGCAGCGACAGAAATATAAATTCTCCCACCAAAGTTAAATATGTGCAGCGCTCCTGTTGTTCCCACAGTTAAACGCTTTTTCCCCCCAGCTTTTACAAAGCTGGAAAAAAATCTGAAAAGGCTTCCTTCATAAAATAAACCAAAAGTGTGAAAAATCACAAATTACAGTCCGGGGACCAAAAAATAAACATTTTCAAATCAGACAATCTGGACTTGTTTGAGTATTTTCTAAAGACAAACAAATACTTTTGAAGCACACATGTTTGTTAAAAATCAAAATATGTTCCTGATAACGTTTCCAAGTCCGTCACAGTTGCTGTAATGGTCTGCATTAGGAACAGGCCTGCCAGTGTCTCAATGTTTGTGACTGATTTCGTTTGAAGGAAAATCCAAATGAAACTGCTGGTGATGGAAATGGAGCATCTTTAATAATAAAAACACAAGAAAAAAACAAGCAGAATGCAACAATGAGCAATAAAAAACAGGTTACATACAGAGGCAGGGAGGAAAATGAGATGGGAACCAGGTGAGGTAATCACCCCACTGTTGTCAACTCAGCAACTTTCTTGCTGAATTCAGCGACATTTCAGACAAAAAAAAAAAAAAAAAATTGGTTTCGACCAAAATCTGAATCAGCAGGTCAGGCTGCTTGAAGATTAGTGAACGGCCAGAAAACTAGCCACAATAATTTCTTTCTTCTTCTTCAAACTGTTTTCAACAACTGCTGTCTGCTGCAGATAAGATACTGCCTGATCATAGGCGCTCCTCATAACCCCACTTCAAAAACCAAACTATCTTTGACTTTTGAACATAAACGTCTTTACATTTCACCTCCCAAACCCATTAGCAAAGCAAACAGCGATATATTTTCTGTCTCCAGCTTGGTAGTGGTGACTACTGGACTTACAGGAACCTCATTTCTTTGGTTGGAAAGATTGTAGTCAAGATAATCTCCACCACATGCTCCATCATCTGCATCGCCCTCAAACATGATAAAAGATCCAGATAACGAGCAGCATATGGAAAACACACCAGCTCTTTGGATTAATTTGGGGGTGAGGCTAGAGGAGTAACTGTGCAGTTATTATTTCAGAGAAGCAAATAGATTAGAGGGAGTTATTGTGTGCTGCAGAACAGGTATGCAGGTCAGGAGGATAACTTATCTGTACTGATCCCTGGATTTGTCTGGTTATCTCTGAAACAGATGCTTGAGCATCACCAGTGTCCTAAATGCTTCCTGTCTTCAGCTTTTCTACAGATTTCAGGTTTCAGGCGACGATGGAAGAAAAGTATTAGCTGCTCAACCTCTCACAGCTAGCTAAGCTAGGTTGGTGGAATCAACTAACTGACTGACTCACTCACTCTTTGGTTACCTAGCAACTCACTCACTCTTTGGTTGCCTAGCAACAACATGTTGAGTAACTTGCGCAGCAGCAGTTTAAGGTTTCATAAAAATAATGACTTGGGAGTTAAAACTGGATAAAACGGGAAAAGTTTGGCAGAATTTCAGATATTTAAAACAAAAAACTAGTTAATAATTATCAATAGGCAATTATTGATATCAGTTGATATGAAACTAATGGTTAATCGATTCTTGCTCAGTCTGGACGGAGACGCCGCCAGGCTTTTCATGACTTAGCAACCTGCTAAAACAAAGGTTTGCTGGGATTTTGAAAAGTTACACACGACTGAATTCAGACATGATTGGGCTTTATCGATAATTATCGATGCTCTCATGGAGCCAACGGAGGAGAAAATGGTAAAAAGTGCGATTCATGATAACATGATCAACATGATAAAGATTAAATAAGAAATATTCATAATAAAGACAAAAACAATAAATGCCCATAACTAATGTGAAGTTTGGAACAGCTCTACCTGAAAAACCCTTAGCAGACGTAAACGCACCCTGCATACCTCAGAGGCCAACCCGGGACGCTGAGCCTCGTTAACCCCCGACTGGCTGCACAGATTCTCATATTTAGAATTTTCACGGACATTCTGGTGCTGATAAATCTGGTGATTCCTATTCCATGTGTCTTCTTATTGATACAGTTTCTGCAACAAATGCAAAATCAGTTGCATTGATTTGCTTTTCTGCTAATGTGGTGTGATGTCTTGTTATTTTAACGCAACAATTGCTCAACAGTAGCATTTGCTCAGATCAGCTCATCACGCCGAGGAAAACAAATTAAACCCAACTTTCCAGCCACATGATGAAAAGCAGGGCTGCACAAGTCAATTATGTGGGCCTGCAGGCTCAGTCCCTGCTTATCAGTCTGCATTCTGTGGTGTGCATCACTATTCAATGTCACATGCTGTTCTTATTATTATATTTTTTTTCTTTAATTATGTAAAGCACCTTGAAATGCCTTGCTGCTGAAATGTGCTATACAAATAAAATTTGATTGATTGATTGATTTATCCTCCTAAATCCACTGTTTCACCCAATAAATGAGGACAGTCCACCTGCTTTTATTTAATATCGGTGTAAACACAGCTTTTCTTGATTCCTCAGATTATTGTTTTAGACTTATTTTCTTTTTGAGACACATCAAGATCAGGAATGTGGCAGAAAGTATTATTAAATAACAAACTGCTAAGTTATGAATAAATAGTTTTCTCTGCATTCAACGAGAATCTCTTGAAATCAAGTTTTTCCATATTTGTTGACAGATAATTTTAGAAAAAAATTGAGCTCCTCTGCCTTCTGGAAACAACCAATCAGAGCCAGGAGGCGGGTCCTATCGCTGTCAATCACCCTTCTCTTTTTTACCTTGCTCTCTGTTATGCTGCATGAATGCTAAGGCTAGTTAGTATAGCCACCAATGACATTTTTCTGTAACAGTAAGTTGTTTCTTCACCATTAGCACTTTTGGAAGCACGTTCATGAGCTTGATTGACAGCACTAAGATCCTCCCCTGGCTCTGATTGGTTGTTTTTGATGCATTTCTTCAAACAGCAATAGTATATTGGAAGCACACACTCTAAAAGATTAATACACTTCTTTTTCTAAAGAACCTTTAACACTGGAAAACATGTTAAAATTCCAAAGTAAATTAATTAAGCAACCAAAAAACAAAAAATGCAATTAATTATGAAATTTTTATAAGCAAAATTGTCCTTGGAAAAAAGGGCCAGCTGAGACCAAAGCACCAGACTGAAGACTTTTATCATCCAGTTTTTGGTAGTAAAAAACTCGTTACTTCCCAACTCTGCTTCCTATAAGCCATAATAATCTAAATAAACACTAAATGCTTAGTAAGAGTTTCACATTTTGTTCTGAATAACAGCTGAATTACATTTCTGGTACTAAATGCTGTGAGAAAACAAAAATGCCGTCTCAGCAACTGCAGGTCAGACATGATGGGAGGACAAAAACCCCGGTGACGAAGTCTCTTTTCCTGATGCTGAACTTGTAAATTGGAAACGGTTGGAGGACAATTTATCTGCTAAACTGTATCCGTAGAAGATGGCTTCCAGATGGCGCGCTGCATTATTAAGCTAATCTGTGGGACGATCTCCACTGGCGACTATGTCAGAAACTCGGAAACTGTCACTCAAATGTAACCTCGGGGGTTTCTTTTCCTATTAACGCTCTGGGACTGCATCAGACGGCTCTGATCGGAAGCACTGCTGGATCAAGGGGTGACGCAGATAAAACCCCACATATCAATCTGTGCTAATAGCTGGTGCTGCTCAGGATGAAAACGACCTGGAGACGCCAGCGAGAGCCAAAGTTTGGTCGTTTAGAGCGCTGATGCTAAGCGTGTGTCCCAGAGGCAGCAGGCTGTCTCACTTTAAAACAGAGAGTAAGCTGAATATCCACCCTGATAATCTATTTCACTTTCATTTGTTCATTCTTCATAAGCCAGCTTCTGCTAAAAACAAAACATAAATGAGGATGGGAGGATTTCAAACACAAATTTTCAGCTCTAACTGATGTTTGCTGGAAAAACTAAAGAGTAAAATTTACTGTAAAAAAAATCTTTGTAACAATTTGCAGAGGGAAATTTAAATGCCATGAATTCAAGAACATCCAGTAAATTATACTAGAAGAAAACTAAAGACGCTGTAAAACCAAAATCTTAGCCAGTATTTTTACTCTCGTTTCTGGTGGAAATGTCTTAACAGGCTGAAATAACACAAAACAACTTGCAAGTAACTCTTCAAAAATATACAGGAGTTTATCTTTAGTTTATTTTTCATTTAGTTTTTTCCTTTTGTTGCATTTTCTGGGGGCATCTTGTACACAGTTAGCTTTGTGATTGCACCTGTTAACAAATTTAAAGCGATAGCGCTGTAAATCAGTACAGCATGTTCATTGATCTGTGCCGTAGAGAAAATCTATTGATCCATGTCAGAAGAAACGTCTAGAAACGGCTTGAGCAACATGAACCAGAGTCGATCTGCAGGGAAAAGTCCAGTTCATGAACCTTTCTGCCAGAATGTCCCGGCAGGTGCTAAGGTGTTTATGCAACACACACTCCTGCATTCAGAAAGTTGAAGGTTTCACAGCAGGAATACACACAAAGGGTGAAAGGGGGAACGTAAACGATCCAATCAGTTCCACTAAATTATCCAACGCTCGCTAAAAGCTGAGCTGCACCTGCAGCAGGAGATTCCTGCTGCAGGTGCAGCTTCAAATGAAGGAAGCTTCAAATGAAGGAATCATTCTTGGGCTGAAATCTTTCCCCGTGAAGATGGATGACCAAAGCTGCTGCTCAGTCCAACCCGCTGCAGGGAGAGCAACACATTCGCTCTGTGTGAAACACGGTCACGCTCAGCGGCGCACCTGCAGGCGGCAGCGGCTCAATCGAAGAACTTTAAGGCAGAAGAGCCGCAGAGAAACTGTGTTAATTTCTGAAACGGTTCAAAGTGGAAAAAAAACTAAAGATGGACGACGACAGAGAGGCAGCAGGTGAGTCTTAATTTGCTCTGAGTATTTTACTTTAAGGAGAAAACATCTGAAACTGTAGTGGATCTGCAGACTCAACATGTTCTTCTCTTCCAGATAAATCAGTTTATTAAAGCGTCTGAAGTTTCTGTCTAAGCCAGAATATCTTAATCTGATCAGTTAAAGAAAGAACACAGCTGCGTTTGAGGCTGGACCGCTTGGTTTTAATGCCTCTCTTTCTTTTGCTTTGTCAAATTGTCTTTTCTTATCCTCATTTAGTTTATTTTAATAATTCTACAAATGTTTGTCACTTGTACTTACATTTTTTCAAATATTTTATTGTTTTTTTTATTTATTTCATACTTGAATAACAAGCTATTGCACCAATAACTTCATTTCATGCATAAATATTTTCCTAATATTTTGTCTTATTTATTTTATGTATGGTTGTAAAACTCCTTTTTCAATGTATATTTAATTTATTTTAACATTTTCTTTTGTAATTTAACTTTGAATTTCCTAATTTCTATTTTACATTTTCATAGCTTTTATTTTTAATTTAACACGTCCTTCCTATTTTATTTGCACCCTGATTTCGACTGATATTTTCAATTTCTGTTAAATTTTAACATTCTATTCCTCAAACATTTATTTACCGTTTTAATTTCATCATCATTATTAGCGTTTAGTTTAACTTAATGTTCTTTAACCGGTTAAATATTTTAGTTGTGCATCATTTCTTTTTATTAGTTTTTCTGTTTTTGATATTTTAATTATTTACAAATCAATTTTTTTTGTTCTAAATTTGAGCTTTAACTGGTCGGAGCTTTAACTGGTCGGAGCTTTAACCAGTTAAGCATCATAGCATCCTGAATCCTCCAGGTTGGATTCCTGTGACTGAAGCATCTCAGATATTTTTCAGGAGTTCATGAAATGCTCTCAACCTGTGATGAAAGTGGCTGGTGATGATGTAGTTTCTTTAACCATCTGGAAACCTTTTAACACACGGAGAACAAAACCATTTCAAAAGGTGAAGCAAACATACTCCAGGGCAGGAATGTTGGATCGTCACAGCTGCATGTCTGGAAGTGCATGGGTTCTGGATAATCCAGACCGCCCAAACCGTTCCTCATGGTTACATTTCCACTCACTTTGCAGCCGGTTTGATCAGTTCTTCTCGGATACAGTT
This sequence comes from Poecilia formosa, assembly GCF_000485575.1. Classification (NCBI taxonomy): domain Eukaryota; kingdom Metazoa; phylum Chordata; class Actinopteri; order Cyprinodontiformes; family Poeciliidae; genus Poecilia; species Poecilia formosa. The sequence goes on from NW_006800148.1 coordinate 761,921, forward strand.
GATTATTTTGCATCAGACTGAGTCCATGCAGAAAGCCGTGTTTCTGCAGGTTGACGCATGTTTATGAGCGAGAGTTGGGATCGTTTGCGCGGGCAAACATGTTACTTTCATTTATTCGTGTCATCGCCACTGCAGGGAGAACATTTAGTCTTTTGCTTAGGATCAAAACTCAAACAGCCTTCAGTCCAAGAAGGTTTACTTTTTTTTTTTTTACGAAGTGAGACATGCATGAGAAACAGAACACAGAAACGAACAGATGCCTTTTTTTAATGGTCTCCACCTGTGACGTTCTGACACTTGACGGCCTTACCGCCTGAACCACAATAGCTTCTCCACATCTGTCAACAATCACAGAGCAAAACAGAAAGCCTGAGCAACACTTAGAGGAAGCAGTGGAGCCAAACACGACCCACCCAACCATCTACTCATCCATCAAGGATGTTTTCACACCTGATAATCCAGTAGACTCGGTTTGATTTGGGACCAAAATTGCAGCATTTATTACATTTTCAGCAGCTGCGGTTCACTTTCACACTGCACTGTGTCAAACAATGCAAACATTTAAAAAACCTTGTTCCCCTCCTCACCTGTGGGGGAGCTACACCAAAAAACGACACAAAAACCTCTGAAGAAGACACTGAGCGCAACTTCCATCTTCACAAAATGTAGACAAAAATGGAGTAACATCAGATTTTAGCAGTTGTAAGATTACTCATTTGTCTCTGGTAAAAAGACAAAAGATGAACCCAGAGTTGGTAAAATAACAATCCTTTGATGGATTATAGTACCGAATATTTATGTACATTTAAACTGTAAATTTATCACATCGGTTGGTAAAATAAAGACAGACGTAGTGAAGAAACTCCTCAAAGAAAGAAAGACCTCATCTGACCAACAACCAACTCTAAGCCATTCTCTTTTTTAAAGGAAAACATTCTCTGTCGTTAAAGACAATAAAATTGTGTTTTTCTGTTAACCAGTTCTGTTTTTTGGTTTCACTGTCTTCAATCAGCCCCTCCTGCTGGGGAAGTTTAAAATATGAGGACAATTTTAGGGAAATATTTCGGCCAGAAGACAAAAACAAATTTCCTAAATTTTCTCAGAACAAAAAGTCACGAGTCGAACTGAAAAACACCTGCAGTGGATTACAGTGACAGAAACATAAGAATGCTTCCAGGTCAGCGTAATTTGGCTGGATGTGGAGATGAAAACAAACCATTTACATTCATAAGAACCTCATGCAGCACAAAATGGTAGCAGGTTGCATCACAAAAACATGAGGACGACAGGAGTAACCTGAAAAACAATCACAACACGGTCAAAGGTCAACAAAACTACGCTAAAACTACCGGCTACTACGGCTCCATCGCAGGAGATTCGACAACCTGGGGAAATAAAATGTTCCCCGTCGCCACGGCAACTCGGACACAGTCAGACCAATCAGAGACGCCCGTTCCCTTCACTAAACTCTTTGCATATGTCTAATCTAAGCAAGAAAATAAAATAACATCCAAACAGGAGAAAAAGGATGCAAACATTAAAATCCCAATATGTACACTGTAAAAAAAAAACTTCTCTGATTTATGGCAGAATTTTACAGTGTAAAATATGGCAAAACCCATATTTATACGGAAAATACAACATTTTACCCTATTTAGGTAGTAAATTGGGTCAAATTGGTCACATTTTACTGGTAAAATACAGTAAATTACCAGTTTGTGTAACAATGACTTCATTTTTTAGATTTCATGCAACAATTAAATTTCACCATATTAATACGCTAAAATTCTGACAACCACATTTGCTGGTATTTTACAGTAAATTACAGATGCTTTTGGGTGTTTTTTTACAGTGTGGTAATTGGAAGAAATTATTTAAAATTCTTTTATTTTAGAAATTAAATAAAACCATGACGGAGAAGCATGTTTTGAAGAGACTTGGTCATTGTGTCGTCCACTCCTGCTGGCAAACAGGAGCGTTCCTCCAGTTGTTGTTGGAGGAACAAACTGTCCTCCATCAGTCAGGGAGTTATGAGAAGTAAAAAGAGAGAAAAAAGCAGTAAATAGATGAAAAAATTATTTTAAGGCGATCTGAAAAACAGAGACACTGACTGGATTTTGTTCTTCGTATAACATGAAATTTAAAACCCTTTACTGAATCATCGTTTTCCATAAAACTCCACGACCTCATTAAGTTCAGGATGTCCTGTTGCTCCCGTTTGAGACTGAATTTCTTTTTCCACTTCTTCCAAGTCAATCACTTTCAATGTTCTCTGGCACTAATGTCCATTATGGAAATAATTTGATGCTTTTGCATGTTTTATTTCGGCATTCTTGTGCTCTGAGAACTCTTCAGCTTCTTTATCGCTCCAACATAAAGCCGTGAACGACGTGTAGCACTGCGGTTTGTGAAATGACTCGTTCAACAGGATGTTTCCCAAATCAACTTATGTTCACTGCTCTGTCACAGCGACTGCAGCCTCCACATTTAATGATGCAGAAGGATCTTTAGCCAGGATTTCTTGGTAACATGGTCCAATGTTGACCCTTTGCAGCTGCGTCATTCGAGGCGCCATGATGGACGTTGGAAGTTATGACCTGTGATGTTGAAGAGCGACTGACGTTTTTTATTATCAGCGTTGCCATGATTTACTGCTGTCCACGCAGAGCGGTGGATGGAGTCTCATTAGACAAAAATTAAGACTTTAAGTTTAAACTAAAAAGCTTTAAATGGGATACATTAGGAACAAAATTCACATTTTGAATGTTTTTGTACTTCTGTTTTAGTTTCTATTGCTTCTAAAAAACCAGAAAGTCTTTTAGCAGAGCTGAGAAGTATCTAGTTACTTTTACGCAGTTGCATAAGAAACGTGTGCTTTTTTTTTAAATTGTACTTTTACGAGTATTTTTACTATGTTGTACTTTTTACTTTGGTAACACTTTATTTGAAGGGGGTTGAATAAGACTGACATAACACCTGTCAT